>NC_053024.1:441692677-441884029 GCF_003073215.2 Triticum urartu | reverse complement strand
CTTTACTCTAAGACTTGAGCTAAAGCAACTCTAAAGATGTGAACACAACAATGCTTTATGTAAAAGTGGTAACCCCACTTGAGCTTAAACGATGAGTATGACCTATGATCAAGTGTTCTCACTTGACTCCTAAGTCAATATACTCATATATAGATGACCTTGTCATCGCAAATTGCTTGATAGATGCTAGCATTGGTTGTGCATGCCTTGTCACATATTTCATTTGCCATCTTATTGTGTGAGCATGCTGGTTGCATATTTTACTCATTCGAGGACATCCACTTGTTGTTTTGATTGTTTGGTTTTATTTCCTTTTGCCAAGTGGATGGACAAGAATGCCTAAGAACCTCCTCTAGCTATCTATGCTTTTCTCGTCTCAAACTCTATTCATGCTACATCACAAAATTTGATCAAGTCAGATTCGAACCACTCTGTGTGAGGAGCGCTCGGAGTCCCCGATTCGTCATAGACTTAAACTTCCAAAACCTCTTTATGATTCTCGGTCTGACCAATACCCCACTTTCGGTCCTACCGAGATCATTAAGTTGATCTAGGTTTTCGATCTCGGTGCAACCGATTTGAACCATTTGGTCACACCGAGTTGCAACAACTGTATATAGTTTTGCATCTCGGTGCCACCGAGTTGTTCCACTCGGTCACACCAACAGGGTCGGGCTATATACAGTCACGGGCAAAAATTTGGAAATTTCTCCGAACCCCTTCGCCCGCGCGATAGCCTGCTCTGCCAACTTGCTCTCCAAATCGTCTCCTCGCCGCCAGCCGCCTCCAATCGCTGGTCTCCGTCGCCGTCAACGAAAATTCAACCCTGCCGTTGCCGCCGTAGCGAGTCTCCGCTGAACTAGGGTATGGACTCGATCTTTGTGCTATTCCCCAATCCGATTCTTAGCACATTGTGATCATCATGATTCTTGCCACGTTTGTTAAACTTCTATCCAGTCAATGAACTCGTAGATTAGGTTTAATTCGAAAATTTTAGGGTTAGGTTTCCGCCGAAACCATCTCGGACCCACCGAGTTGAAAAACTCGGTCCCACCGATTTGGCTTATGCCATTGCACAAGTGAGACTCGGTCTGACCGAGAATTACTTATCGGTGTGATCGATTTTGGAACTCTATGAAACCCTAGCAGTCTCGGTGCCACCGAACTGTGACTTGGTCTGACCGAGTTCACTAGTTTAGGTGCCAAAACTGCTTCGGTATCACCGAGTTTAGAAATCGGTAGATCCGAGATGCTTTCAGTGGGAAACTAAAACTAAGTTTTTGAATTATTCTTTTGCAAAAATCTCTGCATTTTGTGATGCTTATCCACTCTATCTCATCTATAACCTATTCACAGGGTCAGCAGTCAGAGTTTGCATCATGTCAGACCAAAGTGATAGCCAGAACTTATCAGAGCAGCAAGTGCAGATGAGTGAGGGCACTAGTCCCTCAAGTTCCTCAGATGATGGCAGCAGGAGCACCCCTAGCAATCTGCCTAAAGCTGCCACAAGACAGAGAAAGAAGAGAACCTCAGACTCAGAAGATGAGGATTATGTGGCAGAAGAGGAAGCAACTTCCAAGAGAGTTGAGCCAGCACAGGGCATAAAACCAGGGATGAAGATCAAAAGGCCAGCAGGCAGGCAGCCTATGTCAAAGGCCAGAGCTTCAACTGAGAAGCCCACTCCCGTTGAGCCAGTTGCTGCTGAAGGCAAGAAGAGGAAAGAAAGGGTGAAGAAAACTTTAGCCAGAGTGCTTGGCAAGGCTTCCATCATGGAAGATGAGGAGGAAGAAGAAGAGGTAGCTGCACCAGCACCTAAGGCACCCAAGCTGATGGGTGATGCCATAAGAACAGGGGCAGCTGCTTCCAAGGCCAAGCCAGCTCCAAAGCCAAAGCCAAAGAGGAACACAAGAAGCATCCCAGCTACTGAGAAGAACAAGGCCCCAGTGCCTGAAGCTGCAGAAGAAGAAGAAGAGAATGTTCTTAGAAAGCTCAAGCCCAAGATCCCAGACCACAACGATGCTCATCCTGTGGCTGAGGATATGAAACTCGGGAGAGATTCAGGGCTCCGGAAGTGGAGAGAAGCAGACCCGTATGCTTCAAGGAGAAGGACTGCAGTTGACTACAGGTTTCACACCAAGGAGCAGCAAGACTTTTATGAGACAGTGCTGCTAGACAAGAAGCCAATTGTCTGTGATATGAGATGGGTTGATTGGCAATACATCAAGGACAACGAAGAGTACTACCCTGGAGTGCAGGACAGCTTCAAGGCATGTGGAGTAGAGGACTTTGTTGGGCAGAAGCTCACAAAGTGGAACGAGGAACTCATCATGCAGTTCTACTCCACAGCCCATTTCTATCCAGATGGCGGGATTGTATGGATGTCAGAGGGTACGAGGTACCAGTCTACAGTTGCTGAATGGGCTCAGCTGATAAATGCCCTAGAAGAGCATGACGATGACTTGGACATTATGCCAAGAAGAAGATGGACCACAACTCAATGTCAAACATGTACAAGGAGATTCCAAATGAAGCACTTGATACGTTCAAGTTTGGCTCAGTACACTATCTTCTGTCAGGGCTGCCAACCATCAACTGGATTCTTAGGCACAGCCTATTGCCAAAGTCTGGAGATCACAAGATGATCAGGGGCCACGCGATCAACTTGCTTCATATCTTTGACGTGCCACAGAAATTCAAAGTCATGAGCCTTATGATTGAAACAATCAAGAGGACAACAGCAGACCAGAAGAGGAGCTGTGGATATGCCCCATAGATTCAGGAGCTCATCAACTCTAAGATGGGCACGGGGATATACTTATTGGACAAGGAACACCTGCCCATCCGTCCAGACTTTGAAGATAATCAAGTGGTCATGACTGAGAATGAGCCATCATCTGCCCAAGCACAAGCCAAGAAGGAGAAGGCGAGGAAGGAGAAAGCTGCCAAGATGCCTACTCAAGAGGAGGCATCTGAATATTTCCTGAAAACCAAACAAGAGCAGCTTGGTTACTTGATTGCATCCACCCTGCGGATTGAGCAAGGACTTGGCCACCCTCACTCAGGCGGATCAATGATGTTCTATATGAGTGGATCAGACCCTCACCAGAACAGCAAGAGAGCTTCCAACGAGGACATGATGGAAGCACAAAGTCTATCTCACTGACTCTAGGTGTGAAATAATGGATATGCTCTATTTCGTACACGAGATTTACACCTTGGCTAGTCGGAGCTAGGTAAATTGTTAGGATGTCTAGGCGAGACATGCGAGGAGGGACAGGCAAACTAAATTGGTACATTTGCCAGAGTAGCCAGAGCCAGAGACAATGTGTGGCTCATAGTTGCTGAAACTTACAGAGTCACATCTAATTGAATTTCAGCAACGAGCCCGAGCACAAACTTCTACATCCACGCCAGCTCCAGATCAGACCTGTCAGCCATCCTGTCTAGCGTCTCACTTGACTATATCTCGGAGACGCCACCGACACGAGCTTCTTGTCATGGTGGAGGGACGTGGGAGACGCTACAGAGCAGAAGGTGACCTGCACGGCGGCACATACCGCATTCTTTCCCATGAAGAGCACAAAGCTTTAGGACTTGTGATGGACCGTGGACATACTTTCATGATCTGGGCATTTGTTAAGTAGGCAGATACACGTTTGGTAATTTTTGAGGTAAAGTATTCTATGTGTGTAAACTGGAGAAGAGAATATGGCTAACAGCTGAGTGAACAAACAAAGTAAGCGATTCTGGACGGATAGAGAGATGGAAGGAGTCTATCGCATTGTGGGACTACCTCTTTACAAGTGGATGGCGGTTTATTACATCTGGAGTTCTCTCTTGGATGGCTGGTGTCTAATCTTGCGTTGCAGATCGGGTATGGAGAGAAGACTAGAGCTTTACTCTTTGGACGTACGCGGTGAAGACAGATTCGGGAGATAATTGCTGCTCGGGATCCAATAGACGAGACGTAGAGAGGTGTTTCGGTTTGTCAGGATAGCGTGATAAGTCTTGATTTTACCTTAAGTTTGAGCATTCCTTAGTGACTTCTTGTTGGAGCCGAGATGGTATTTCATTTGAATCATTTAACGTCCAGCCACTAGTGAAGTAAAACCAGACTCTAATCTGGTGAATGCGTACGCAAAGAGGCAAAGATAGATAATTATGCATCAATATTTGGTGCGCAGTCTCTTCTTGTTGAAGTTACTTTTCGACGGCGTAATCCGCATTGGTTATAAGGGGAGGTTTATCGCCACAGAGGCGCTATGTGTTGGAAATATAATGTGGTCGCTTTAGTTGTGATTATATCGTATATGTTTTCAATCATAGAATCTTAACCTAAGTTACATCACTCCAAAAAACAGGGCGGGGGTAGCTGTATAACCGGGTGGTTTTATGGGGTAGATCTACATAATCAATCTTATTATAAGGCAGATGTGAGGTCATGGCCTATTGCTAGATCACATGTACATTTCTGAAAAGATCATATTTGATTGGGCATGGGGCATTCGGGGTTGATGGGTGGAATACTCTCTAATGCTAAAGACTAGGGATATTGGCTAAAGCTCACAGAAGCGTCTCAAGATCACGTTTACTAGTTACATTTTACGGATCCAACGATCTACCTGTGGTCTTCGCTTAGGAAGAGCACATGACTTATCCCATAGAGGTGGGATCGTGGCAGTCGAGTTGACTTTTAAGTGGAGCTTCTTACGTTATTCAAGTGAAGATATAGTGTATTTAGTAAGATATGGCCACTCTATGATATGATTCTTCAGCTGCATACACGAAGGTCATGAAAGAGACAATCAAAGAGATTACTATAAGATAGTTGCCGTCCTCCCGCCGCCCTCCTCTAGGTTGAGCTATGTCCCGACATCCCTCGGGTACAACTCCCTTTACAGCCAGCTTGCACCACTGCTCCAGCTGCCCACATCACTCCATGTGGATATTTCTCTACTTCTTTGCCCCGCACATACCTCTACTGGCTTCTACATACTGTATTTGTGATGAGTTTATATCTCATCAACTAGTCCCAGTAATCTTATTCTAATCACGCTTATTCAATTTCTTTGCCACAGGGATGCTCATCTCGATTTTGGTGAAACTGCACAAAATGATCCGATGGTCAAAGGGTTGCAAACTTATTCATTTCTTTGGAAGCTCCAATGTCGCCAGCAAATTAAAGCCTGGTTAGGGTTTACGGTTCAAGGGCTAGGGACAGCATGGATCATTTTTTTCTTTAGCTGTCTCTGTCCCAAAATAAGTGTCAACTTTAGTAGTAGTACAACTTTGTACTAAAGTTTGCATAAAGGTGAGACACTTATTTGGGAACAGAGGGAGTACATATTGGCTATGATCTGTCAATCATTGAGATGCAATATCATGCATGTTAGTCTCCTTTGTATTTGATGAAATGTTGCAACGGGCAACCTTGGGATACATGAAACAGAAGCTGGAAGCTTCATAGCATTGTAGAAATTTATCTTGCTGATAAATTACAGTACGTACTATACTAGTACTATGTAAAGAGTTAGGTGTCGCACGGTGTCCAGAAAATATGGTGATAGTGTGAGGTGGGCCATGTAATCACTGAGCCTGTGTGTTTTCACTACTCTCGCACTCCTCCGCTGAGAATGGAGAAAATTATAATCTAGTAGTACCTCCTTTCGCTGAAAGCATGAGACATCCAGCAGTCCTACCACCTCAGTAATAATGACCAATGAGCCGTCAAATCACATAGACCCAGCAGTAAGTTGGACGATCGAAGCAACCATCACTCTTAAATCCGCTTCTCCCTTAAACGCAGGCGCCAGTGAGAGGCCGCATCCGCTCTGCCCGGGCATGAATGCGTCACCAACTCTTTGGAGCGGCGCTGACCGTTTCAGGCGGGAAGCGCGCGCGGGCGATGGAGGGGCTTTGGGTGGGCCAGGCTGGTCAGGAGCGGGCGTGGCAGCTGTCCCGCCTGTCCTGACCGGACGCCCAGAAACGAGAGGATGCACCGAATCTCGCGGCTAAATCGTACACTACACACCATCTCTTTGTAGGAGTAGGGCGATGTGTCGCTCTCTCTAACACACATATGCTATTAAACACACACACACACGCACGCCGAGGTAAAATGAGTCTATATATCAATTAATGAAGACTTGCATGTTACCATCCATATGTTACTACCTACTATGAAAGTAGTAACATAGACTAGTAACATATGCATGTTACTTGTCCAAGTTACTCACCACTATGACTCCCCCAGAAACCCAATGCATGGAGGACAACTACGCGTTGATGCATACGTGGCCCTGCATAGTAGCTAAAATGGCATCTCTTAGTTGTTGTGATTAATTGTTGCGTTTAGAGAAATAAATCAGGGCTTTGATTGGAGGAAGGACTGGTCAAGTTTCTCCTTCTCCTCCAATCTGCTTGCACCTCATTTTGAAAAAAAATCTGCTTGCACCTTGGTCCCACTGCACCTTCTAACGTGACTTATTACACCTAGACGGAGGGAGTAGTACGAGATACGGAGGCACACTAACTTAGGTCGAATACAAGTGCCCAAAATTGTGTGCATGTTATAATACAGATTCACTTAAAATAGTACGTGAGCGAACACAAGGATCAATTGGACAGTGTTCATGAGCAGTAGCGAGATGTGTGAGGTAAGATACACCGCTGGCGCATTTATTTTTTCTTATTAATTTGTTTGTTTCACCCTCTGACTGGTAGGACCCAACGTACTACGTGGAGAAAAGTAAGGTGACTAAGGCTGCATTATTTCTGTACTACCAACACTGCTTTAAATCCCAAAAGACCTTACCACCAAAGCCACATGACACGATTATGATTTAAATCCCAATGACTCCCACGCAAAAAAACACGGCATGCTTGTCACACAAATGCAAGAATGTATTAAAGGTTATTTTCCGCTCGTTAAACATAACATGGGGGTGGTGTAGCTGGTTAGCCTGTTCGATCAAACTTGAGGTCTCGGGTTCGATAACTACACTTGAGCATATTTTTGTTTTTGTTCGACTTCTTTCTTCCACCCAATGATAGGTAGGCCCCGCATGGCATAGAGAGAAAGTGATTTGGGGCGGTGCTAGGAGGATTCTTTGACTGGTCAAAATGGATGGATACGGAGCTATACGATCTCGTAGTGACCGTATAATCACCTCATCACGTATACGCCAGCTGCAGCCTCATCACTAGTTTTCTAGGGTTTGCACTCTTCACACTCTCTATCCAGTATATATATACACGCTAGTGCCTCAGCGCTTGTAGTTGCTCTCTTCACACACTCCCGCTGAGGGAGTCCTGGATTAGGGGGTCTCCGGACAGCCCGACTATCTCCATTGGCCGGACTGTTAGACTATGAAGATACAAGATTGAAGACTTCGTCTCATGTCCGGATGGGACTCTACTTGGCGTGGAAGGCAGGCTAGGCAATACGTATAGGGATATCTCCTCCTTTGTAACCGACCTTGTGTAACCCTAACCATCTTTGGTGTCTATATCGAAGGGTTTTAGTCCGTAGGACAACAATCACAACATACAATCATACCATAGGCTAGCTTCTAGGGTTTAGCCTCTCTGATCTCGTGGTAGATCTACTCTTGTACTACCCATATCATCAATATTAATCAAGCAGGACGTAGGGTTTTACCTCCATGAAGAGGGCCCGAACCTGGGTAAAACTTCATGTCCCCTGCCTCCTGTTACCATCCGGCCTAGACGCACAGTTCGGGACCCCCTACCTGAGATCCGCCGGTTTTGACACCGACATTGGTGCTTTGATTGCGAGTTCCGCTGCGCTGTCGCCACCAGGAAGGATGTCTCATCCCGTCTTTAAAGACGACACCACCGCTGAGGGAGCTTTGGCTATCGGCCAAACTCTCCGGCTAGGTGGTTTTCTTATGACCGCCTGTTCGGCCGCTGCGTCGACGATGATGACTTCTCGGGTCATCGAAAGCAACCTTCACGTCAACTCGGAACTCGCCGAGCAGTTAGATCCAATGGAGCTCTCTTCCTTGAATGAGCTCCTGGATCGCATCGCCACCCTGGGAGTCGCTACAGACTACGATCGGATTGGGCCTAAACCCGATCTGAGAGAGATTAACTCTCCCCATGTCACCCATCGCGTTGCAGTGGTGGAGGAACAATGCGGCAACCCTTCATCTATCTTAATGACTAGCTATGTCCGGATTCCCGATCCCTCCAAGCCGGATACCCGTGGAGGGGAGGACGCCACTCAAGGCCTGAACCTAGAGTCAGGCAGCGGGCTAGATTTATCGGAAAACTTCCAAGAATCCAAACTTTCAAGTTCGGAAACTCCTTGGCCCCTGAGTCTCAGATCAGTTGAGGATTCGGAAATTACACGCTTTGCCGACTTGGTGTCCATAGTATGAAAGTACTGTGCGATGGAAAGCGCCTGGAAAACTGAAATAAAATTTTGGGATAATCCGGCCCTGAATACAAACCCAGTCCGAAATAAAAGGGTGCATTATCACAATACACCTGGGTTAACTACCAAAAGCAAAAGCCCTCTATAGGGCAAGGAACCGTACTGGAGGGATGGCTCAACGGACCCTGCAAAATTCATAGTACAACGGATGCAATACCAACGCACAACCTTAGAGCATGTTGGATACTCCGGCAGATGGCCAAAAGTGGTGAGGATCTACTCCTCCCAAAAACCACAAATCACCATCCCGTGGACAACAATACGGTGTTAACGGTCTTTGAGACCTTCGCGTCAAATAATAGACGCAAGCGAACACTCCGCAGCATGGCCGAAATCTGCCACATAGCAGAAATAAATCCTTGGAGTGACACGGCCATTACCTTCAATGCCAGTGACGAACCCAAATTCCGAACAGCCCGAGCACCAGCCGCACTGGTCCTCAGTCCAATCGTGGACGGCTTTAGACTCACCAAGGTACTCATGGACGGCGGCAGCGGATTAAACCTCATCTATGAGGAAACTCTTCAAAAGATGGAAATAGACTGGAGCCGCATTGAGTAAAGTAGCACAACCTTTAGAGGAATCATCCCCAGTAGGGAAGCACGCTGTGCTGGGAAAATCACACTAGATGTGGTATTCGGCATGCCGGATAATTACAGGTCAGAAGAAATTACATTCCGAGTGGCCCCGTTCAGCAGCGGATACCACGCTCTACTAGGGTGGGAAGCGTTTACAATCTTCCAAGACATACCCCATTACGGGTACATGAAGCTCAAAATGCCCGGGCCCAACGGAATCATCACTCTTGCTAGTGATCCGGACATAGCACTCCTCGCCGAAAATAAGACAGCCGCACTGGCCCTCGAGGCACTATCCGAAGCCCTAGCGGCCGAGGAACTAACTGCGTTGCGCTCCACGGTGAACAGGGATGATGTGATACTCGATAAAAGATCCAAGTCCACCATCTTTAAACTGGCGGACAAAATAGTCAAATTCCAAGTCCATCCAATGGACCCTACAAAAACAGCTTCCATCGGGGCACAATTAAACCCTGATGCCGACTCCGCACTACGAGAGTTCCTACGCGAGAACTGGGACATTTTTGCCTGGCACCCTTCAGACATGCCAGGAATCCCACACAGGCTGGCTGAGCACAGGCTAAATATCCTGTAGGATCGAAAGTATGTCTAGAGGGGGGGTGATTAGACTACTTGACCAAATAAAAACTTAACCTTTTCCCAATTTTAGTTCTTGGCAGATTTTGGCTATTGTAGGACAAGTCAAGCAATCATCACACAATTCAAGCAAGCATGCAAAGAGTATATTGGCAGCGGAAAGTAAAGCATGCAACTTGCAAGAATGTAAAGGGAAGGGTTTGGAGAATTCAAACGCAATTGGAGACACGGATGTTTTTCCCGTGGTTCGGATAGGTGGTGCTATCCTACATCCACGTTGATGGAGACTTTCAACCCACGAAGGGTAACGGTTGCGCGAGTCCACGAGGGCTCCACCCACGAAGGTCCATGAAGAAGCAACCTTGTCTATCCCACCATGGCCATCGCCCTACGAAGGACTTGCCTCACTAGCGGTAGATCTTCACGAAGTAGGCGATCTCCTTGCCCTTACAAACTCCTTGGTTCAACTCCACAATTTTCGGAGGCTCCCAAGTGACACCTAGCCAATCTAGGAGACACCACTCTCCAAGAAGTAACATGGGTGTTTTGATGATGAACTCCTTGCTCTTGTGCTTCAAATGATAGTCTCCCCAACACTCAACTCTCTCTCATAGATTTGGATTTGGTGGAAAGAAGATTTGAGTGGAAAGCAACTTGGGGAAGGCTAGAGATCAAGATTCATATGGTAGGAATGGAATATCTTGGTCTCAACACATGAGTAGGTGGTTCTCTCTCAGAACATAATTGAGTTGGAATTGTGTATGTGTTCTGATGGCTCTCTCCACGAATGAAGAGGAGGTGGAGGGGTATATATAGCCTCCACACAAAATCCAACCGTTACACACAGTTTTCCAATCTCGGTGGGACCGAATCAACAAACTCGGTCGGACCGAAAAGGTAAACCTAGTGACCGTTAGAGATTTTCGGTGGGACTGACATGCAACTCGGTAGGACCGATATGGTTAGGGTTTGGGCATAACGTAATCTCGGTGAGACCGATTACACAAACTCGGTGAGACCTAGTTTGGTAATAAGCTAACCAGAGAGTTGGTCAGGTAAACTCGGTGGGACCGATTTGCTCTTTCGGTGAGACCGAAAAGTTACAAAAAGGAAACATAGAGTTTACACTGCAATCTCGGTGGGACCGATTCGCTCTTTCGGTGAGACCGAAAAGTTACGAAAGGGAAACAGAGAGTTTGCAATCCCATCTCGGTGAGACCGAGATCCCTATCGGTAGAACCGAATTGCTAGGGTTTGGCAGTGGCTTATGACAAGTGAAACTCGGTGGCGCCGGATAGAAAGAATCGGTAGGACCGAGTTTGGCTTAGGGTTTAGGTCATATGTGGATATGGGAAAGTAGTTGAGGGTTTTGGAGCATATCACTAAGCACATGAAGCAAGAGGCTCATTAAGCAACACCTCATCCCTCCTTGATAGTATTGGCTTTTCCTAAAGACTCAATGTGATCTTGGATCACTAAAATATAAAATGAAGAGTCTTGAGCTTTTGAGCTTGAGCCAATCCTTTGTCCTTAGCATTTTGAGGTTCCACTTTCACATCCATGCCATGCCAATCATTGAGCTTTCCTGAAATAATCATCTTGGAATAGCATTAGCTCAATGAGCTATATGTTGTTATGAATTACCAAAATGGCGACCCGACCCGAATGGATCAAGTCTACTGTGCTCGGGTGTCATCCCTGGATCAGTAATGCTGACACCACACAGTACATCGAAGGATTTATAGCAGAGTGGCAATCACACACTTATTACATTGTTGTCTCAAAGAGAACATATTACAATAAATATGGCTTAAGGCCATCTAAATACGATAACAGCGGAAGACTTGGAAGATAAATGGGTCCATCAACTCCAACGGCATCACTGAGTATAGAACCACGACCTAAAAGCACCTTACTCGTCGTCTGAAAAGTCTGCAACATGAAAGTTGCAGCCCGAAAACGGGTCAGCACATGGAATATGCTGGCAATGTAACACATAGAGAGTAATGGAATGAAACAGCTATACTATATGCATATATGGCTGGTGGAAAGCTCTATGGTTACAGTTTTGCGTAAAGCCAGTTTTTCCCTACTGCAAAGGAATAAATTTATTTAACTATCATGGTAGTTGTTAAACATCGAGAATGGTTGACAGCATTCCGATCCCAATTAAGTGAACAATTAAAACCCAACAACATTAATTAGAAGTAACATGATGAGATTCACATGATATTCAAGTACTAGATACTCAAGTTGTCCATAACCGGGGACACAGCTAATCATGATTAGTTTGTACACTCTGCAGAGGTTTGCGCACTTTTCCCCACAAGACTCGATCGCCTCCGTTTGGTTTCTCGCACTACATGGTGTTTGAGAAGACGGATGACCGAGACACAGTCTTTCAGAAGCACTAGCACCTTACATGTGGGTAGACCGGTACACCTACTTTCCCCTACATCTGCTAGTCTACCCGTAAGAGTTCGCACGACTTAGTCAACTATGCCAGAGCCCATAATGGCTTGTGGCTGCACACGGAAGTTTCTAGCATGAAAGATCTTATGATCCCTTTGAGCCTGGGTGGCGGTCCGAAATAAAAACAGGCAAGTCCTGATAGACATCAGGTGCCTCAATCCACCCAGATGTGTGTTTAAGTTGCCACCTTAGATAAACCATTAAAATTATCAACTCACATCTGTCATGGATATCACTCACCCAATCCACGTCTACTAGCATAGCATGGCATAAATAGCAAGCGTAGAAGTAACTCCCAAAGGTTTCATAATAATACAGGTAATAGGTACTACCTCATCTACTTCCCATCCCTCAATTTAATTAGATCCTAATCATGCAATGTGAGAGGATTGATCTAATGCAATAAAACATGGGTTGTAGAAAAGGTATGATCAAAGTGTTACTTGCCTTGCTGATGATCCGCGAGACCTAGGGTTTCAAAGTAACAAGCGGCGCAATCCGGGTGATCTATCGCAGACAAACAACAAGCATACAATAAGTACTCAACTAATGCACAGGTAAAACTCGAACAAGAGAACGAACCATAAAGTTCAACTTAAGAACTCCGGTTGCAAAGAAAGAACGAACCGAACAAAGCAACGGAAAACAAACGGCGGAAGAAAACAACTCGGTTCTAGCAAGTTGAAACTAGGTCAAATTTTACCGTGGCAAAAACTTGTTTAAGTTGATTAGTCGGAACGGCGGTTTTGAAACGAAACTCCAGGCGCTTGAATCACCTGATTCCGATAAACGAGCGAGAAGAAAGACTAGAACGAAGATCGGATCTGAGATCACGATCGCGGAATAAATCCGACGAAAAGAAAAGAGACGAACGGTTAAACGAACGGGCGTCGTTAACCGGGAAAAATCGGTGATCACGTTCCTTGAGACGAACGGTCTGAAAGAAGAACGAAACCCGATCTAGGGTTTTCGGAAAAGAAAACCGAAACAAAGAACCGGAAAAGAAAAGAAAAGAAACGGAACGGTTTCAAAAATAAAACCGAACCGGGGCGAGGAAAAAGAGAGAGGCGCGGCGCGGGGCTACCTCCGGCGAGGCGGAACTCCGGCGGCGGCGGGGTGCAAAGGCGGCGGCGGCTAGGCGGCGCGGCGGCTAGGGAGGCGGCGGCAACTTGAGGCGGCGGCGGCTATAGGCGGCGGTGGCTGTTGGGTCTGTGTTGATGAAGATGGGCCGTGCTGGGCCCCCCTTTGAGCCACGCCGCAGGCCGCAGGCAGGCAAGTCTGGGGACCCCCGTTCCCAGAACGCCAACAGTAGCCCCCGGGCCCAAGGCGCGCCTGGACTTGGCCGTGCAGGGAGGCGAAAGGGCAAGGGCGAAGCGCCACGGCCCTAACAGCCTGCGGCCTTGGGCGCCACGTGGTGGTTGATTGGGCGTGGGCGGCACTATTCCCCCACGCCCCCCTTATTTTGCGCCATGCTAGGCGGACTCGTAGTCGTACACAGCCGCCCCCCTTTCTGTCGCTCGAGCGCCCTCTGTCCTTCCTCCGCTCGAACTCCAGCTTCTGTTTTCAACCCAATTTCGAACCTTCCCCCCTTCCCATCGCCATGGCTCCGACGAAGAAGGGAAGAGGGAAGAAACCCATGCCTCCGCCTTGCTCGCCGCCGTTGGCGGCCCCCGCCGAGGGCTTAGGCAAGGTCAGCTCGGCTTTGGCCACTATCTTCAACGAATGCGGGAGGACGACGGCCTGGCCCGCGTCTCACTTCTCCATCGACAGGATAGTCACCGAGGTCCAGTATTTCGCTGACGCCCTGTGGGCGGGTCTGGTTCCCCCCTTTTCTGATTTCTTCAATGCCGTGCTTTCCCACTATCAGATCCACATGATGCATCTGGGTCCTGAATCCATCACCCTTCTTTCGGTCTTCGCCTTTGTTTGCGAGGCAATGATGGGCATCCTTCCTTCGGTTGCCTTGCTGCGCCACTTCTTCTCTCTGTGCCTTGTCGACCCTACCCAATGCTGGGCATGCGTGAGCTTCGCTGCCGCATCTGAGACAGCGGCCTCAGGGATTGACTTCAGGCTCCCTCTGCCCGCGGCTGGGTTCCGCGAGCGGTGGCTGTATGTGGATGCAGGGGTGCCCAGCCCCCTGCTATCGAAGCCAACTTCGCCTGCTGTCCCCAATTCGGGCTGGGGCCAGGAGACGCTTGAGAGCCCCCGACTCGTCTTCGTCTGGCACCGCTTCGCGTTATTGAGGTCGCTTGGCGTGACAGCGCCCAAGGTGGTGAAGGAGTTCCTGCTTCGCCGCATTGCTCCTCTCCAACGCCACTCCTACCGGATGTGGGCCTTCAGCGGGCGTGATGATCGTATGAGGCTCTAGGAAGAGGACCTGATGCCTGAAGTGCTGAGGACAGTGCTCTTGATCCTGACTGGGGACCCCAACCCTGGCAGCATCTAGTAGGGAGGGGCCTTGCTGTACCTCTGCCAAAACAGGGGCGATTTTGTGAATCAGATGCCTATCTTTGATGAGTGGGGGCCGCGCCCCGCCGGCCTCCAGGATCTCGCGAGAACCCAGTGACGGTGACTGCCCTTCAAGTCGGCCAAGGCGACTCTTCCTCAAGTGGCGGAGCAGGGAGGCATGAGGCGCCAGAGGCCGAGGGGGCTCCCGGCGGGGTGACAGCGCCGAGCGATGCTCATGAGGGAGCAGCTCTTGGGGCCCGTGCCGCTGAGGCTGAGGGTGGCAAGCAGCTGCCCTCAGTGCCTACGACTGAGGCCCCTAAGGCTCCAGCCGCTTCTCTTGGCGAGGCGATTGGCAGCGCGCATCAGGCAGGCGCCCCTGACGCGGATCGCCATGACGCTCTGTCTTCGTTGCAGGTTGATCCCTGCACTCAACTCTTGGGCCGCTTCCGCGTGGAGAAGGGAGGCCCTGGGCGACGATTACCCTTGTCGCCTGCTGAAGCGTAGGAAGTACTTCGCCACTCATGAGTAAGCCGTCTCCTTTCCCAGCTCCCGATCCTTCTGTTGCTTTTACTGATCCTTGCTCCACAGGCCCCTTCCAGCAAAGCCCGCGGAGATGGCTGAGGCGCCGTCCCCCTTGGCTTCGCCCCCTCCACCATCCTCAAGCACTCCGAGCAGTAGATCCCTTGTGGTGAGGGCGATCGGAGAGGCGAACCGTCCCGAGGCGCATCGTGGCCCTGCGCACCTCGCGATCCTCCTTCGTGGGCCTTCTCGTGGCATAGCCAGCCTGCCGTGGGCTTCTCGCCTGGTCGTGGACTGCGATTGGCTGAGGCGCTCCCTGCGCTCTTCATTTGGGGACGGGCTAGCTCCAGGCCGGGCTTCTGGCGTGGCGTGCCTGGCCGTCGCGAGGGTGCCAGCCCCCAGCCCCCTGCCCGGAGGGGGAGTGCTGATTCATGGCCCCCAGCGCTTGCTTGGGGCAGATGGTGGTGTGGAAGACGTGCTCGAGCGTGCCCGGGAGCGTCGCGCTCTTCGCCAAGGATTCCTTCGAAGGGCGGCTGACGCGGTGAGCCTGCTTGGCGAGGAGCTTGCTGATGAAGACGCGCGCCTTGAGGCCGAGGGCCTGCGCCTGGCTGCAAAGAGGCGCGAGCTGGAGGGCACCATCGCCCTTGCACGCCGTCAGCGCGACCTTGACGACGCAGAGGCCAAGGCGTTGCTGGTGGCCTCTCGGGAAGCCCTATCTTGGGCCGCTGAGGAGGCCCGGGAAGCTGACCGGCGGCGAGAGGTGGCGGAGGAGCGGGCTCGGGAGCTCCTGGCCTGGTGCCACTCACTGGAGGAGCAAGTGGAGCTGCGCGAGGCAGCCCTCGCGTTGATGAAGGTGGCCTCTGGTGACCCAGCAGAGCTCCAGAAGCGTGAGGAGGAGCTGACACTGGAAGCCGCCGAACGTACCCGCGAGTACGAGCGTCTGGAGACGAGGGAGCGCTTGGTGACGCAGGCGGAGGATGATGTCGCTACACGAGAAGCCCGTGTCCTGGAGGAGGTCAAACATCGGGTGGCGATGGCGCGCTTGAACCTCGAGCATGAGTTCAAGGAGAAGCTGGGGTTGATCCGGGCCGAGGCTGAAGGTAGGACTGCTGCCTTCAGGGCCAAGCTGGAGGAAGCAACGCGGCGGGCCGATGCTTTTCGGGCCGCCCTCGAGGTAGCGCAAGGGGAGTCAACCACCTCCCAGGCCGAGGTGCTCCTTCTTCGCCAGCGGGTGGAGGAGGCTGAGGTCGTCGTGCGCCAGAATGCGGACGAGATACGTCAGCGGCGGATCCTGGAGCATGAGCACGGCCCCATGCTCACCACGCTCCGGGAGAGAGCCAACACAGCCTTGGGCAACATCTGCGAGGCGGCTGTTGGCGAGCCGCACGCAGTCAACTATGCCAACAACCTTCAGTTCTTCACCCACGTGGTGACGCAGTTGGAGGCGCGGTCGGTCAGGGCTGACAGGTTGGTGGAGGAGAGGAGCCGCGCCCTGCTCGGGCGCGGCTTTTCTCGCGTCTTCAGCCATCTCCGGAACATGGATCCCCACTTCGATTTCGACGCCGCCATCGCCCCAGTCCCCCAGGCCGCCCGAGACGACCTGGCGCTTGAGTGGGAGACAATGTGGATGCTCTTGTCAGGGCCTTCGCTTCAGACAACGACGGCGTGATCGTGGCTGCCGATGAGGGCGGTGTGGTGAATGGCCCTGCCGCCGCTGGCGGCGACACAGGCAGCGATGGCGAGTCCAGCAACGCCAGCAATGGTTCGGGTGGTGCTCCTGAGGACGCATTGGGGGATTTATCCGACTGATTGTGCATCGTTCCTGCTTCCTTACCATGCATGAATAGAACTCAGGTTTTGGCCTGATGGCTGTGAGAGCATTTTGGAGGGGGGGGGGCCCTCATGTAAAACTTGTGTTCATCGTATTGGTAGACGTTACATTGCCCATGCGCCCGCGCCAAGTGGTTGGCTTAAGCGACGCGCTGGTCGGCTAGTTTACCTTTGTCCCGTGTGGGCCCTGAGGTAGCCTGTGGGTGGCTGTGGTGTCCCGAGTGTTCCCTGATCGAATCCGTAGGATCTGCAGTAAAAAAACCCTCCTGAGCGGACACGGCGGTGGCAGTCTGGGCTGCACGCAAGCTAGGCCTGACCCGGCTCGCGAGGGGCTCATGAGGGGAGGCAGCTGAGGCGAAGTGGTAATCAAAACGCGAGAAATTGCTCGAACGAGACTAAGCACCCCTTCCCCAAACACATGCAAATCTCAAATTCGAATCCAACTTAAATCCAGCGGGGGAAAGTGACAACCAAAGGGAAAAGCAATGAAAGCAGACAAAAGGCCGCGTCCGGCACCTAATCTAGTCTTGGACGTCTTCTCACCAGCGTGGAGCTAAGTGCTGCCACTGGGCGTGGGAGGGAGCCCCAGGGCCTGAGGCCAGCACCCCTGAGACTCCGGGGCGTGTACAGCCCCACTCATTATTACGTGAGAGTGTCACGGGGAGGCGAGCTTCATAGGCACTGGGCCTTCTTCACAGGTACTGGCCTTGCTTCATATCGCCAGACGAGGGCCCCGCCTTGCGCCACACTCTAGTGCCATCAACGACGACCGGAAACCAGGACGCCGCCGATGGGGTAGAGCGGTCGCCAGCGGTTACCCCGACGACCACGGGTCCTCCGCCAGGGGCAGGCCCTGAGGCACCTCCCCAGCAGAGGGCCGACCTCCTGAGAACACCTTGCTCCGAATGCCGCGGTGGTGATGTCGGATCTCGGCCCCTCTCCTGCAGCCCCCCTGCGCCCTCCTCCTGAGGGGTAGGAGACTGTGGGAGCGAGGCAGCTGCTCGCTGTGGCGACCTGCACCTCCTGCGATCCATGATTAGCGTATGCCTGCTCCTAAGGAAATAGTGGTACCCGATAATCACTGCCTCCGGCGTGGCCGGTGGGACCGTCCTGGGGCTCCTGGAAGAGCTTAGCTTCTGGCGCCTCGCCCCCCAGCTTGGGCTGAGGAGCGAGCCTTGTTCGCCCTCGTGAGGGTGCCCTTGGTCCATCATGTGGGGCACGTATTCTTCTGGCGCCATCATCCCGAAGGCCACGCCGTAGTGCTCCGCGTGCCATGCAACTCTGCTTGACGCGCCCACCGTGGGGTGGTAGCGCGGCTGTCCACTAGGGCCGTGGGTTGCGTCGAGTCCTTCTTCTTCGCAGACCGGGAGCGGGGACAGCGCCGCCGCTGGTCCGGTGCCGACAGCTTTGCTGGCGTTGGAGTAGCCTTGGAGCCCGCGGGCGCGCGCGGAGCCCCCGCGCGGGCCGCCCTGGGCTTGAGATGGGAGCTGGGTGCAGAAGGGGTGAGCCCCCGAGGCGGCGAAGCCCAGGAGCTCTACCACCCGCTCCAGCAGCACGTCGCGGCCGCCCTCCAGTAGCCTGCACTACAGCAGCTCTCGGGCCACCGTGAGTGCGGCCCTCGAGTTCGCCTGCTCCCGGCGGGTGTACGGTGTCGTGGTCGCGGCGTGATTGGAGGCCCTTGCTACCGACCGCGCCTGCCGCGGTGTGAGAGCTGTCGAAGCCTATCCGCGTCGCCCGCGGCCCGTAGCGCCCTGCGGACCGTGAGCTGCCTAGGGCATGGGGTCGCCCGAGGCGAGCGGCTCTGTGCTGGCGGGCCACGCCGCCCAAGGATCTGGATTGCCCGCCTGGTCGCTGGACATGGTGATGACGACGTGATGGGACACGAAGCGGTAGAAGGTGGATTCCAGCGCACCCCTACCTGGCGCGCCAAATGTCGGATTTCGGATTCCAGCAGACCCTTGAGGTTCAAACACTGGGGTGCGCACGGAGATTTCGCCTTCTACCTATCTGCGCCCCTCCGCCTCGCTAAGATCTAAGCTATGGAAAGAACAGCACAAGAGACACATGGTTTATACTAGTTCGGGCCACCGTTGTGGTGTAATACCCTACTCAAGTGTGTGGTGTGGTGGATTGCCTCTTGGGCTGGTGATGATGAGCAATACAAGGAAGAACAGCCTCGTGAGGGTCTGTTCTTGGCTGAGGGGATGAACTGCTAGGAGGAGTTCAGTCACCCTTCTCTCTCTCTCTCTTCTCGATCTCGAACCCCCTCTACCCTGGGGGTGGCTAGTCCTATTTATAGGCAAAGGCCCTGGGCCTCTTCCCAAATATTGAGCGGGAAGGGCGCCAACAATTGGCCATTTTGAAGGGGAACATCTGGTACACTTATCCTGACTAAAGTTGGTCCTCGCCTGCCAAAGGCTCTGGTGGTGACGCTGGCTTGGGCTCCACAATGACTTCCTTCCTGCCGTTGGGCCAGTCTTGGTCTCGTTGCACCGAAACGGGTGCCTTTGCTTGATGCTCTCGCCTGCGCTTGCTCCCTTTGCACCAAAGAGGAAAGGAGGACACTGCGCGAGCTGGCGCCCGCCTGGCACCCTTGGTCGTCATGGCTTGCGTCACGGGCACCTCGTGAGGTACCCCGCCTTGATCTCTCGCCTCCTCGCGAGCCGGCCTGATGAAGCCGTGCCTGAGGAAGCTCCGTGTCGTCCGCCCCGCGAGGCTTGGCCCCTCGCGAGGGTCTTGGGTCTGTGTTGATGAGGATGGGCCGTGCTGGGCCCCCCTTTGAGCCACGCCGCAGGCCGCAGGCAGGCAAGTCTGGGGACCCCCGTTCCCAGAATGCCGACACTCGTGCTTTGGGCACTACAGTTCCCTTACTAACTGCTCGTGTTTGGGTGCTTTGTGGTGGAGACGGTGCTGTGTCAACTAGAACTGGGTTACTATCTGCTGGGGTTGGGGTTAGAAGGGGTGTAGCTGGTTCTCTGTCCAACTGGGTTAGGGTACAGTCTGTGAGAGTCTGGGTTATGTGTGGTGGGGCTAATTCTTGGGCAAGTACAACCGTGGTTCTATCTGCATCAACTGGTAGCACTATCTTTTCTAAAGACCGAACTGTTACTCCCTTAGATACTGCCATCACCCTCTCCAATTCAAATGGCTGATAAACAAGAAAATTAATTGAATGTACAGACATTGTATGATAGACATGTGGAATGGATAGTGGGGAATAAAAGAGGGCATGAAATAATTCACATTTATGTTGTCTAACCAAACATGATAGCATGGCACAATTTCACATATATGATGGCTAACTAAACAGGATAGCATGACACAATTTCACATTATGATGGCTAACTAAAAAAGATGGAAAGACATTGTTCAAAATATGATGACTATGTAAACAGGATGACATGATATAACTATATAATGTGTTTATTAAATAGGATGGCATGCCATAATTCACATACATGCCGCCTATGGAAACATGATAGCATGATATAATTCCTTGATAGAATGACATAATTCAAAATATGATGACTGTAAACACTAAACAAGATGAGATGATATAACTATATGATGTTTTTATTAAATGGGTTGCCATGCCATAATTCAGATAGATGCTGCGTATGTAAACATGATGGCATGATATAATTCAAATATATGATTTGTATAGTCAGCAAGTAAGCAGATGGAAATCCATATATGATGTAAAAACTAAGCAATGCAAGACAACATGCATGACATGGGTAATATAACCCTGCCAAGTTTGAGCATAGACCTTAGGGGGAAATAGGACTGGTCATCAGTCTCTGAATCCTCCTCCGAGGAGCTCTCTGTATCCAGCAAAATGTCTGCTTCAGCAGGTAGCATTGTCTGCTCGAAATACCTTTTTTCACTCCAGATACTTCCACCACCGCTTCAAATGGCTGATGCGCAGGAAGAGTAGTTGAATATACAAACGTTGTCGACAAACAGAACATGTAATACAAAAAATGATAGCATGATATAATTCACATACATGATGATTGGCGAACATGGCATTGCATAATTCACATATATAATGCCTTTGCAACAAGATAGCATTGCATAATTCACATATATAATGTCTTGCAACAAGATGGCAATGCATAATTCACATATATGGTAATTAGACACTAAACAGGTGGCATTCACACAAAGCATGTCTAAACTAATCAAATGACATAGCAATGCAATACACCATACGCACGATATGAGCAACATAACCCTGCCAAGTTAGAGTATACACCTCGGGGGGAAATAGGACTAGTCATCTGTCTCTGAATCCTCCCCTGAGGAGCTATCCGTAACCAGCGAGATATGTGCTTCGTCAGATAGCATAGTCTGCTCTGAAGACCTTGTTTTCACTCCAGAATTTTCCATCACTGTGTCAAATGGCTGATGCACACGAAGAGTAGTTGAATGTACTAACATTGTTGACAAATGTAATATGTAACAAAAAAAGGATGGCCTAATATAATTCACATATAAGATGACTGGCTAAGCAGGATGGCATTGCAAAATTCACATATATGATGCCTAGCTAAACGATGAATAAACTAAACAGATGGCATTCACACAAAGCATGTCTAAACTAAGCAGTTGACATATTTGATGTATAAAGTAAGCAATGCAAGGCACCATATGCATGATATAACCAACATCAGCATGCCAAGTTAGAGCGAAGACCTCAGGGGGTAAATATGAGTGGTCTTCTCCTTCTGAATCCCCCTCAGAACAGATATCTTCCTCTCCATTACAATCCAAAAAAGGTGGAGGGGGGCTGCCTTTGCGCCTACCATGGAGCGATGTCTGCATGAAATTTTATTGCCACGCAAGGCTCGTCTCTTTATCTCTACATGTTCATTTCCATTGTGTACAATAACTGACATGCATAGGAATAAAACATAGTGAGATTATGTAAGGAGTGCATGCATAAATCCAGAGTGATGGTAGCAACCTGTGAATAGACCCAAAACCAATGATAGCAGGCAGATAATGGCTTCAGTTAAAAAATACAGATAATGGCTTCATTACTGTTGTTTCCCACCCAACATGAAACTCATAGTAGACACCAGAGATTAACCAGATAGTAGATATATACTATTGATTGCGGCCCCGATATGTACACCACAACCATTTAAAAACTCAAGTTTGACCATTAGTTTGGAGCTGAGTCTAGTCGGTGAACAGGACGATAAAGTAGCATGGAATATTAAGCGATGCATAACGTAAGCAGACACGAAAGAGTGCGACCTCTCTTGCGGACCCATGTAGTCATCGAGGTCATCTGCTCGGTTGATGATGGTAATGCAGTTGTCGTGGCTGCCGGCGGCGGGGAAAAAGATCTGAGGCGGCGAAAGACAGTCTGGAGGCCGGATCCCTGCTGTGCTGGACCCTTCTGTTGTTGGAGCAGCTGAGCTTGGGTGGACGACGGCGCAGCAGGAGCAGGACAAACAACACAAGGTTTTCTTTGACAACTATCCATAAAAGAAGTAATTCTGTAAGGGCTCGTTTGAATTGGAGGATTCTAACAATGCAGGGATAGGAAATACACAGTAATAGGATAGGAATGCACATGCAAAACAGAGAATTTAAAAACACAGGATTTCTGCCAATCTGGGTGTTTGGTTCACAAGAATTGGAAGATCACAAGATGCAAAGAAGCATGACGAGATTAAGTCAAACCACAAGAAAATGTTTGGTTATAATGCTATTATGCTACTATCTCTTAGTCTTGTCCTTCATGAATAGGAATTTGAAAAGGAGGACAAGTGGAAATTAAAATCTGTACGGTTTTTCTTTCAAGGAGAAACTAAAGGAACAAATCCTACAGTTTCCTTTGCTCCATTCCTTTGAACCGAATGCATGAATAGTAGTACCATAGGAAACTTTCCAATTTCTATGTTTTTCCTTCAATTTTCCTTTCAAGCATGGGCGATTCTAGTAGGCAGGCTTGAGCAAGGAAAATCTACACTCAAAAAATGTTTTTGTGCTACTTGCCTACTTCTACTACTTTGGACCCAGGCCACTGCCGTACTAGCTCAACTCCCAGGCCCATCGACAAATGCACATCTCAAACACGCAGAGATAAATAATGATGGCGTTCAAGAGAGTCCATCACGGATAGCTAAGTTGCCTGGTACCTCACTGCTTGTCATATAGTAGGAGAAACTAATCGTATTTCATGTTACCGCGTGTGCTCAGTGGACAATATATATAACATGTAGAGTAAAAAAGAGATGCAACAAGTGTACAACCTCTTTGGCGAAGCCATGTCGATCTCAGCGTGACTGGGTTGGCCGGTGAGGATGATCCAACTGACTTGGTTGTCGGAGGAGGGGAAGAATATGTTAGGCGCCTAGAGATGGAGCCCGGGGTACTACTCCGCTGTGATGGAGGGTTTCGTCGTTGGAGAAGCTCCGGTGAGTTGTACGACGCTGAGGCTGAAGCAGGACAAGAGAGACAATGTTAACCTGAGTGGAATTCTAATAGCATCTCCAATAGATGACGTAAAATACATAACCACAAAGTGCTAGATGTAAAATACATCAGCCACCACCGGCCGAACAGCCGCCCCTCGCCGCCCGCGGCCGGCGGTACACCGCCCCACCCGCCCTGAAACCACCCCCTACTGCTGGTCCACCGCCGCCCCGGCCATCCCTCTAGGCCCCCTGTGCCGAGCTTTTTCTCCGGCGATCCCCACGCCACCGCCCCACCACCGCCGGTGACCACCACCCCCACCCTGAACCCTAAGATAGATAGTGGGGTACCTCTCCGGCGAGCCCCCCTCCCCGCTATGGCTGGTTCTTCCTTAACTCCGGCGAGCCCCCACCCCTGGAAATCGACTGACCCGAAAGTTGATTCAGTCGACTGAAGTGTAGCTAAATCGGAGCAACATCGCAAGCAAGAGCGAGAGCAGCAGCGCGAGCAAGAGCAAGTGCAATAGCAAGAGCAGACCAAGCAGGGGACCGAGAGCAAGAGAAGAGCAGCATCGCAATCAAGAGCTAAAATGCATCAACTCCTACTGATGTGGACGTCGCCGCCGAGGGAGCGACGCTGTGGAGGAAGTGGCCAGCGACGCCACCATGGATGGAGCCGCGCCGTGTCGGCTTGGGACCGAGCACCGACAGCACCGTGAGATCAAATCAAGAAGAAAATGTGGCAATTAGTGTACAACCTCTTTGGTGGCGCCGATTAGGCCTCAGCTTCATCCGAGGAAACGATGATGATGATGCTCTTCCGGTGGTGCAGGTGAAGACGGCGGTGTGGGAATGGAGGTGGCGCGAAAGACAAGGGGAAT
Source organism: Triticum urartu (assembly GCF_003073215.2). Taxonomy (NCBI): domain Eukaryota; kingdom Viridiplantae; phylum Streptophyta; class Magnoliopsida; order Poales; family Poaceae; genus Triticum; species Triticum urartu. The sequence goes on along the minus strand of NC_053024.1, from coordinate 441,859,815 downwards.
GTCGGGGCAGCTCCTTGGAGATGGAGGACAGGGTGGCTGAACCAGCGGGACGACGAGATCAACGACGGATCCTCATCCGGTACGGTGGATGAGGGACGTCGAGGTGTTGCTGTGGACGACGTCGTCGGGGAAGAGGCTCCGGTTGGGTGGCGGGCGAAGCAGGGTGTGGGGCTTCGCGGGTTTTCACGGCCTCGATGTACAAATGGGTGCGCGGATGGGATGGGAGTGGGGAACCATGGCTTAGTGACGCGCTTGTCCGAAATGTGGGGTAAGTTACAAAATTACCCCCACCGATTTGAGCTAGGCGGTTTTTTTGGTTCAGTGGTATCACGGGCATTTCGCGTGTCGGGATTTCACAGGAGGTGGGAGTTTTCGCGCGCGTTGTAATTTTGGAATAGCAAGGCGCGGGTTGATATGGAGGGAGTTGTCGGAGCACAACGAGACAAAGATATATCTTAAATATTTCGGGGTAACAAGGCATGGGTTGAAATTTCCGGACAAGCCCAACGTGTACTGTACCAAATCAATTCGCACTTCCGCCGACGAAAAAACAAAAAGAAATCAATTCGTAGCACACAAGAAAGTCTAGTCCCGTGTACTGTACCAAATCAATACGCACTACAAATGTCATTCAAAACTTTGAATTCATGTTATATTCAATTAAAATATTTCACTACGTGTATAATGCATGCAACCTGCTACTCAAATGAACATTTTTGTGCATTCCAAACGTATATACTACCGTTTCAATATGAACTAAATTTGAATTCGTTTCTCTATTTGAATAAGATCTACAATGATGATTGTTGTGAAGTCAAGCCATTTGAATTTGTTTCTCTATTTTAATAAGATCTACAATCATCATTATTGTCAAGTTAAACCATCATTTGTGTATTATCTTCACAGCACACCACATGATTACTCTCGAGTTAGATATGAACCATGTGTACTATATGAACTCAAACTCGATTTTTTGAATCCACTTTATGTTGATTTCAAATCATAGTACATTTCAAGCTCTATCTAGATCTTCATAATCAAAACCATGTCTCATATGTATAATGTGTTTATCACATAATGTATGGTGCCCCTCCCCCTACGCCTACACGTATTTAGATGTGAGTTGCACACACCACACATTACCGCAAATTCAAATAAAATGTGAGATTGTTCGATATATAGTATTGTTTAGATTGTTCGATATTTAGTTGTAAGCTGCAAACGCCACACATTATCACAAATTCAAATAAAATGTGAGATTGTTCGATATATAGTATGGTTTAGATTGTTCGACATTTAGTTGTGAGTTACAAACGCCATGCATTATCACATTATGGTATAACATGTGCAAAACCACAGCACGCGTATCACCACTATATTCATGCATGCATATGTTTATAACACTATGATCTCCTATTCAAATATATGAATCCACTTTCATATAAAATTATGATCTTTGTTAGTCTCTTACACCCACACAATCCTCTAACCTTTGTAGCTAGCACTAACTTCCTCTCGTGCATGCACACGCCCTCCTCGCCCTCCCCCTCCCTCAGCATTCTGTCCATCGTGCACATTCATTTTTTCTTTAGCTCGTTCTCCCACAGTCTCCACAACTCCTTTCTGACACAAACTGATCGATAAACCTCTCCAGCGTCTGCCTACAATATACGTACACAAGCACCTGCCATCTCCTCCTTTCTGTGTCCATGCCTCGTGTCTCTCATACGGTCCCACACACGTGTAAACTCTCACCCCTCTTTTCATCGATGTCACAACCACACACTCCTCCCCCATCTAGCTAGTAGCTCGGCCTCTCGCACCACCTCCTAGCTTCATTCTGTCTGTCTATCCGTCTCGTCCGGCCTTATTTGCCTCTAACAAATGGATGTACACCGACCAATCTCCCGCTATACATATAGCTAGCTAGGTCCTTAATTATAACTCATTTTTTCCCACGCGTCGATCGATCTACCTCATTAGTTATGTCTCTCCCTTCCTCCCGCAAATAACAATTGATTTACCGATCTAGTTAGGTTTGCTTAGCAAACACATGGTTCCCCTTCATCGTCCATGCATGCGTCCCGATAGATCTATCATGCACAGGCACACATAGAAACACATCCCCACTCTTATTGATAATATTGCAGTTCTACCCTCAGTTTGTCTAGTAGGCCTCTCCCACCATCTTCGAGAAGCAACTCCATCACCCATCCAGCACTCTACCCCTCTCCCTCCCTCTCTCTCTCTCTCTGTCCCAACCTATTTCCCGTCCTTCAGTTATGTATGGATGTCGACCCATCTCCCTCAAGACATAGCTGGGTCTTTCCTTCTCAACACATATACGAGTCATTCTACCTCTTTAGTTAGGCCTCTGCCTCTCCCCTCCCCCCACCCCCCACACACACCGATACATCGAGCGCTCTAGTCATGTCTCTGTGCCACACACAAACTTTCCATGTGCCCTCTGACGTTCTGGTAGGTCAGTCGCCCTATATCTTTGACTTGCACACACACAATTTCGATGGATCTCTTCATCCATCTCGCACCCACCCACTTGATCCTCTCTTTGACTTTATCGATATCTATGACCCTTCCCTCTCTTCTCGTGGATCGCCCCCTCTGGCCCTCTCTATATGATATGGATATGCCTCTATTTCACACACATTGCATGCAAAATTTTGTTTGAGATGTCATCGACACATATTCCCACAAATACATTCATGAAATCACCACACCCCCCCCCAAAAAACACTCATGAACGCACACGCCATCTGTCTAGGTTTGTATCTCTCTTACACACACCCATGTAGGTGGGGGACGTGCACGAAGAGAAGAGGTGCACGCACGGCGCACATACTCCCATCTCTTTCCCAACCACACCATTGTGGGTACACGGTGGAGCTCATATCTGTTTGAAAAGGCAGCACACGTGGTAATTTGACACGTGTACTAGTTGTCACTTGATGGAGGATCGTCTACCACGGGTGAACAAACAAATTACGACTTGACACATTAAGTTAAAAAAGAGGCAAACCATGTAGGGCCTACCTTACAAGTAAGGCTCTATACACTGGAGTACTTTTGATGTGGCCCGTCAACTCGCAGAACGAGGAGAAGCTTGCTTAGTATGCTGTCTCCCCTGCCCATGAGCGTGGAGGCTCGCAGGATGAGGTGAAGCTTGTTTACTAGTACGCCTTACGCCCGCTTCCTCGCCCACGCGTGCGGTGGCCCACAGGACGAGGAGAAAATTTTACTACTCCCTCCATTTACTCCTCGTCCCTACCTTGGTTAGAGAGATTATCATATTGTTTGGAATATATGTCCTTTAGTTGATTTAGATTTCAATATGAACTACTAGTACATACTCCAAACACTGATGTATATAGACATATTTTAGAGTGTAGATTCACTCATTTTGCTCCGTATGTAGTCCATATTGAAACGAACGTAATAGTACGCACTCCCCCTCGCCCCTCGACCCTCTCCCATGTGGTGGACGTGCAGCAATTCATTCGGTCTTATATAGCTAGAACGATATATACTGCAGTACCATTATTGATTGACTTCCTGAAGAGGCAAAGAGCCAATCACAAGGTTAATATTTTGGAGATGCCTCCTCCCGCCGCCCTCCTCTAGGTTGAGCTATGTCCCGACATCCCTCGGGTACAACTCCCTTTACAGCCAGCTTGCACCACTGCTCCAGCTGCCCACATCACTCCATGTGGATATTTCTCTACTTCTTTGCCCCGCACATACCTCTACTGGCTTCTACATACTGTATTTGTGATGAGTTTATATCTCATCAACTAGTCCCAGTAATCTTATTCTAATCACGCTTATTCAATTTCTTTGCCACAGGGATGCTCATCTCGATTTTGGTGAAACTGCACAAAATGATCCGATGGTCAAAGGGTTGCAAACTTATTCATTTCTTTGGAAGCTCCAATGTCGCCAGCAAATTAAAGCCTGGTTAGGGTTTACGGTTCAAGGGCTAGGGACAGCATGGATCATTTTTTTCTTTAGCTGTCTCTGTCCCAAAATAAGTGTCAACTTTAGTAGTAGTACAACTTTGTACTAAAGTTTGCATAAAGGTGAGACACTTATTTGGGAACAGAGGGAGTACATATTGGCTATGATCTGTCAATCATTGAGATGCAATATCATGCATGTTAGTCTCCTTTGTATTTGATGAAATGTTGCAACGGGCAACCTTGGGATACATGAAACAGAAGCTGGAAGCTTCATAGCATTGTAGAAATTTATCTTGCTGATAAATTACAGTACGTACTATACTAGTACTATGTAAAGAGTTAGGTGTCGCACGGTGTCCAGAAAATATGGTGATAGTGTGAGGTGGGCCATGTAATCACTGAGCCTGTGTGTTTTCACTACTCTCGCACTCCTCCGCTGAGAATGGAGAAAATTATAATCTAGTAGTACCTCCTTTCGCTGAAAGCATGAGACATCCAGCAGTCCTACCACCTCAGTAATAATGACCAATGAGCCGTCAAATCACATAGACCCAGCAGTAAGTTGGACGATCGAAGCAACCATCACTCTTAAATCCGCTTCTCCCTTAAACGCAGGCGCCAGTGAGAGGCCGCATCCGCTCTGCCCGGGCATGAATGCGTCACCAACTCTTTGGAGCGGCGCTGACCGTTTCAGGCGGGAAGCGCGCGCGGGCGATGGAGGGGCTTTGGGTGGGCCAGGCTGGTCAGGAGCGGGCGTGGCAGCTGTCCCGCCTGTCCTGACCGGACGCCCAGAAACGAGAGGATGCACCGAATCTCGCGGCTAAATCGTACACTACACACCATCTCTTTGTAGGAGTAGGGCGATGTGTCGCTCTCTCTAACACACATATGCTATTAAACACACACACACACGCACGCCGAGGTAAAATGAGTCTATATATCAATTAATGAAGACTTGCATGTTACCATCCATATGTTACTACCTACTATGAAAGTAGTAACATAGACTAGTAACATATGCATGTTACTTGTCCAAGTTACTCACCACTATGACTCCCCCAGAAACCCAATGCATGGAGGACAACTACGCGTTGATGCATACGTGGCCCTGCATAGTAGCTAAAATGGCATCTCTTAGTTGTTGTGATTAATTGTTGCGTTTAGAGAAATAAATCAGGGCTTTGATTGGAGGAAGGACTGGTCAAGTTTCTCCTTCTCCTCCAATCTGCTTGCACCTCATTTTGAAAAAAAATCTGCTTGCACCTTGGTCCCACTGCACCTTCTAACGTGACTTATTACACCTAGACGGAGGGAGTAGTACGAGATACGGAGGCACACTAACTTAGGTCGAATACAAGTGCCCAAAATTGTGTGCATGTTATAATACAGATTCACTTAAAATAGTACGTGAGCGAACACAAGGATCAATTGGACAGTGTTCATGAGCAGTAGCGAGATGTGTGAGGTAAGATACACCGCTGGCGCATTTATTTTTTCTTATTAATTTGTTTGTTTCACCCTCTGACTGGTAGGACCCAACGTACTACGTGGAGAAAAGTAAGGTGACTAAGGCTGCATTATTTCTGTACTACCAACACTGCTTTAAATCCCAAAAGACCTTACCACCAAAGCCACATGACACGATTATGATTTAAATCCCAATGACTCCCACGCAAAAAAACACGGCATGCTTGTCACACAAATGCAAGAATGTATTAAAGGTTATTTTCCGCTCGTTAAACATAACATGGGGGTGGTGTAGCTGGTTAGCCTGTTCGATCAAACTTGAGGTCTCGGGTTCGATAACTACACTTGAGCATATTTTTGTTTTTGTTCGACTTCTTTCTTCCACCCAATGATAGGTAGGCCCCGCATGACATAGAGAGAAAGTGATTTGGGGCGGTGCTAGGAGGATTCTTTGACTGGTCAAAATGGATGGATACGGAGCTATACGATCTCGTAGTGACCGTATAATCACCTCATCACGTATACGCCAGCTGCAGCCTCATCACTAGTTTTCTAGGGTTTGCACTCTTCACACTCTCTATCCAGTATATATATACACGCTAGTGCCTCAGCGCTTGTAGTTGCTCTCTTCACACACTCCCGCTGAGGGAGTCCTGGATTAGGGGGTCTCCGGACAGCCCGACTATCTCCATTGGCCGGACTGTTAGACTATGAAGATACAAGATTGAAGACTTCGTCTCATGTCCGGATGGGACTCTACTTGGCGTGGAAGGCAGGCTAGGCAATACGTATAGGGATATCTCCTCCTTTGTAACCGACCTTGTGTAACCCTAACCCTCTTTGGTGTCTATATCGAAGGGTTTTAGTCCGTAGGACAACAATCACAACATACAATCATACCATAGGCTAGCTTCTAGGGTTTAGCCTCTCTGATCTCGTGGTAGATCTACTCTTGTACTACCCATATCATCAATATTAATCAAGCAGGACGTAGGGTTTTACCTCCATGAAGAGGGCCCGAACCTGGGTAAAACTTCATGTCCCCTGCCTCCTGTTACCATCCGGCCTAGACGCACAGTTCGGGACCCCCTACCTGAGATCCGCCGGTTTTGACACCGACATTGGTGCTTTGATTGCGAGTTCCGCTGCGCTGTCGCCACCAGGAAGGATGTCTCATCCCGTCTTTAAAGACGACACCACCGCTGAGGGAGCTTTGGCTATCGGCCAAACTCTCCGGCTAGGTGGTTTTCTTATGACCGCCTGTTCGGCCGCTGCGTCGACGATGATGACTTCTCGGGTCATCGAAAGCAACCTTCACGTCAACTCGGAACTCGCCGAGCAGTGAGATCCGATGGAGCTCTCTTCCTTGAATGAGCTCTTGGATCGCATCGCCACCCTGGGAGTCGCTACAGACTACGATCGGATTGGGCCTAAACCCGATCTGAGAGAGATTAACTCTCCCCATGTCACCCATCGCGTTGCAGTGGTGGAGGAACAATGCGGCAACCCTTCATCTATCTTAAGGACTAGCTATGTCCGGATTCCCGATCCCTCCAAGCCGGATACCCGTGGAGGGGAGGACGCCACTCAAGGCCTGAACCTAGAGTCAGGCAGCGGGCTAGATTTATCGGAAAACTTCCACGAATCCAAACTTTCAAGTTTGGAAACTCCTTGGCCCCTGAGTCTCAGATCAGTTGAGGATTCGGATTCAATTCCACCCACCCACCCAAACATATGCGATCTATCCCAAATTAGGCAAGAGCCCGAAGAAACAGTACACCATTACTGGGCCAGATTCCTCCTAGTCATGAACAGGATAAAGGACTACCGCGAGGAAGATGCAATTTCATTCTTCTGCAATAATTGCACGGACAAGGGAATCCTCAATGCCATAAGTTGCCGCGAAATTACACGCTTTGCCGACTTGGTGTCCATAGTATGAAAGTACTGTGCGATGGAAAGCGCCTGGAAAACTGAAATAAAATTTTGGGATAATCCGGCCCTGAATACAAACCCAGTCCGAAATAAAAGGGTGCATTATCACAATACACCTGGGTTAACTACCAAAAAGCAAAAGCCCTCTATAGGGCAAGGAACCGTACTGGAGGGATGGCTCAACGGACCCTGCAAAATTCATAGTACAACGGATGCAATACCAACGCACAACCTTAGAGCATGTTGGATACTCCGGCAGATGGCCAAAAGTGGTGAGGATCTACTCCTCCCAAAAACCACAAATCACCATCCCGTGGACAACAATACGGTGTTAACGGTCTTTGAGACCTTCGCGTCAAATAATAGACGCAAGCGAACACTCCGCAGCATGGCCGAAATCTGCCACATAGCAGAAATAAATCCTTGGAGTGACACGGCCATTACCTTCAATGCCAGTGACGAACCCAAATTCCGAACAGCCCGAGCACCAGCCGCACTGGTCCTCAGTCCAATCGTGGACGGCTTTAGACTCACCAAGGTACTCATGGACGGCGGCAGCGGATTAAACCTCATCTATGAGGAAACTCTTCAAAAGATGGAAATAGACTGGAGCCGCATTGAGTAAAGTAGCACAACCTTTAGAGGAATCATCCCCAGTAGGGAAGCACGCTGTGCTGGGAAAATCACACTAGATGTGGTATTCGGCATGCCGGATAATTACAGGTCAGAAGAAATTACATTCCGAGTGGCCCCGTTCAGCAGCGGATACCACGCTCTACTAGGGTGGGAAGCGTTTACAATCTTCCAAGACATACCCCATTACGGGTACATGAAGCTCAAAATGCCCGGGCCCAACGGAATCATCACTCTTGCTAGTGATTCGGACATAGCACTCCTCGCCGAAAATAAGACAGCCGCACTGGCCCTCGAGGCACTATCCGAAGCCCTAGCGGCCGAGGAACTAACTGCGTTGCGCTCCACGGTGAACAGGGATGATGTGATACTCGATAAAAGATCCAAGTCCACCATCTTTAAACTGGCTGAGCACAGGCTAAATATCCTGTAGGATCGAAAGTATGTCTAGATGGGGGGTGATTAGACTACTTGACCAAATAAAAACTTAACCTTTTCCCAATTTTAGTTCTTGGCAGATTTTGGCTATTATAGGACAAGTCAAGCAATCATCACACAATTCAAGCAAGCATGCAAAGAGTATATTGGCAGCGGAAAGTAAAGCATGCAACTTGCAAGAATGTAAAGGGAAGGGTTTGGAGAATTCAAACGCAATTGGAGACACGGATGTTTTTCCCGTGGTTCGGATAGGTGGTGCTATCCTACATCCACGTTGATGGAGACTTCAACCCACGAAGGGTAACGGTCGCGCGAGTCCACGGAGGGCTCCACCCACGAAGGGTCCACGAAGTAGCAACCTTGTCTATCCCACCATGGCCATCGCCCACGAAGGACTTGCCTCACTAGCGGTAGATCTTCACGAAGTAGGCGATCTCCTTGCCCTTACAAACTCCTTGGTTCAACTCCACAACCTTGTCGGAGGCTCCCAAGTGACACCTAGCCAATCTAGGAGACACCACTCTCCAAGAAGTAACAAATGGTGTGTTGATGATGAACTCCTTGCTCTTGTGCTTCAAATGATAGTCTCCCCAACACTCAACTCTCTCTCATAGGATTTGGATTTTGTGGAAAGAAGATTTGAGTGGAAAGCAACTTGGGGAAGGCTAGAGATCAAGATTCATATGGTAGGAATGGAATATCTTGGTCTCAACACATGAGTAGGTGGTTCTCTCTCAGAACATATGAGTTGGAATTGTGTATGTGTTCTGATGGCTCTCTCCACGAATGAAGAGGAGGTGGAGGGGTATATATAGCCTCCACACAAAATCCAACCGTTACACACAGTTTTCCAATCTCGGTGGGACCGAATCAACAAACTCGGTCGGACCGAAAAGGTAAACCTAGTGACCGTTAGAGATTTTCGGTGGGACTGACATGCAACTCGGTAGGACCGATATGGTTAGGGTTTGGGCATAACATAATCTCGGTGAGACCGATTACACAAACTCGGTGAGACCGAGTTTGGTTATAAGCTAACCAGAGAGTTGGTCAGGTAAACTCGGTGGGACCGATTTGCTCTTTCGGTGAGACCGAAAAGTTACAAAAAGGAAACAGAGTTTACACTGCAATCTCGGTGGGACCGATTCGCTCTTTCGGTGAGACCGAAAAGTTACGAAAGGGAAACAGAGAGTTTGCAATCCCATCTCGATGAGACCGAGATCCCTATCGGTAGAACCGAATTGCTAGGGTTTGGCAGTGGCTTATGACAAGTGAAACTCGGTGGCGCCGGATAGAAAGAATCGGTAGGACCGAGATTGGCTTAGGGTTTAGGTCATATGTGGATATGGGAAAGTAGTTGAGGGTTTTGGAGCATATCACTAAGCACATGAAGCAAGAGGCTCATTAAGCAACACCTCATCCCTCCTTGATAGTATTGGCTTTTCCTAAAGACTCAATGTGATCTTGGATCACTAAAATATAAAATGAAGAGTCTTGAGCTTTTGAGCTTGAGCCAATCCTTTGTCCTTAGCATTTTGAGGGTTCCACTTTCACATCCATGCCATGCCAATCATTGAGCTTTCCTGAAATAGTCCCATCATCCTTGGAATAGGCTGTTAATCTAGACTAGTCTCGACATCTTTGAGCAAAGTGGAGATGTAGATAATGTTGTTAATGCACCCTCAAGTACCAAAACCACTAGGGAATAGTGGTCGCATACATTGTACTAATCTCACTTATCCTTTGTTAATTAATTTCGTATGGAACTACATGATAATAGATCCAAGAGTGCGACTAATTTCGATTGAATAACCGCTGCAACTATTATCTGTGCTGTCATATGAGAAGTAAATGTCTGTACATAAAGTAATGGTACGATGGATTCCTCCATTAATTCCTCTGTAGTGGAGCCTCATTATAACTATTGCTCTGCTGTGTAGCGACTGCTAAAGATATGCTACAAAGAGTACATAGATAGTCCATAGTTGGTGCTGTAACTCTTATCCATATCAGAGCTACATGCATCTTTGGCTGGGAATGCCGTCCATTATATTAATATAGAGAAGAATAAGGATGACAAGACTCCACCTAGAACTTACACCTACAGTCACACCTAAGCAACTCGCTGAAGATCGGTATGTAGTGCCTGCATCAGTCAGAAGTGCGAAATGATCGCTAATATAGCAAATACATATAAGTTGTCGATCTTTTGTACTTCCACTATCTATTGTGATTCGTCGAAGATAATCTACCCCCCCACGATGCAGGATGACAAACTGTGGAATCTACACACAATATAATAACAGTCAACACAGGTTCGAATCCTAAATGCCAGGCATATATATGAAAACAAGGAGAGAATAAAAGCAACACTCTGCTACATCGCACGACCTAATGCAATCTCATCACCATCTTATTACATCCTCGCGTTTGGGCAACAAGTTACGAAGTGAGGTTTCTAAGACGAATGATTAGTGCTAAGTCGACACTCAGCTTGATCTTCATATACGCTGTAACAGTGTAGTGCTGGCGTTCGGACAGAGCAAGCTCCATAGTGCCGAGTCTTCTGTGGGACGTGGTCGGAATCGAGTCTGAAGTGGGAACGCTGGCAGGGCTGTGGAAATTCCTCGAAGCTGTAGATCGTGTGACAGTTACGTGGTGGCTCTGTGGTTGCTTACATGCCGGACTTGGAGCACGGCGCGAACAGACCTCGACCTGGCGTATCACACTCTGTCGAGCCATCAGTTTGTAGCATGCCTGCCTCTCCTCGCTGATCATCTGGAGGTGCTCCACTGCATGTCTGAGTCTGATCTCTGTCACTATTGACATCCAAGTCATAGAACTTTTGTTCCATGATCCTCTCTAAGCTTGCCTGGTTCTGAGTTAGGGTGGCTAGTCCTTGCTCAATCCGCAGGGTGGATGCAATCAAGTAACCAAGCTGCTCTTGTTTGGTTTTCAGGAAATATTCAGATGCCTCCTCTTGAGTAGGCATCTTGGCAGCTTTCTCCTTCCTCGCCTTCTCCTTCTTGGCTTGTGCTTGGGCAGATGATGGCTCATTCTCAGTCATGACCACTTGATTATCTCCAAAGTCTGGATGGATGGGCAGGTGTTCCTTGTCCAATAAGTATATGCCCGTGCCCATCTTAGAGTTGATGAGCTCCTGAATCTGTGGGGCATATCCACAGCTCCTCTTCTGGTCTGCTGCTAGTCTCTGTATGATTCTCGATGATATGTCTCAGTGATCGTCATCGTTGCTGGTTAATATCCCTCGACGTCATGGTGGACACTGTGTGCAGAAGACTCTCTGAAGACGAAGGTATTAGAGTCGCGGCTGGGCCTCGTATCGTGCGGGGCATTCTTGTCGCAGTCTCTTCCATAGTCTCGGGTCATGTGGTCCCTGAAAACCTTAGGGTAGGTTGCCACATCATAAGGATTCTCAGTTTGATGGTTGGCAGCCCTGACAGAGTAGGTTGCTGGTGAGCTCTAAGAACATTTAACTGTAGATCGCAGTTGCTTGCATTGGATCTCACTTCCGGTAGTAAGCATGTGCTGGTGAGCATTGAGTTGTGGTTCCATCTTCGTTCTTGCATATGTCCAAGTTCATCGTATGACCTCTTCTTGGGGCATTATCAGCAGTTGCGGGGGCCCGCGCCCATAGATCCTCGTATATACCCGCGCGGCGACAGGCGAGTCTCGTGTGTAGACTGGATACCTGGCGTACCCTCTGACATCCATTCAGAGTAGCGTGCTAGCGATATTCTTGATAGAAATGTGATTGGAGTATCACGTGCATATATGAGCTCCTCGTTCCACTTTGTGAGCTTCTGCCCAACAAAGTCCTCTACTCCACCATGCCTAAGCTGTCCTGCACTCCAGGGTAGTACTCTTCGTTGTCCTTGATGTATGCCATCAACCCATCTCATATCACAGACAATTTGGCTTCTTGTCTAGAGCACTGTCTCATAAAAGTCTTGCTGCTCCTTGGTGTGAAACCTGTAGTCACTGCAGTCCTTCTCCTTGAAGCATCGGGTCTGCTTCTCTCCACTTCCGGAGCCCTGAATCTCTCCTGAGTTTCATATCCTCAGCCACAGGATGAGCATCGTTGTGGTCTGGGATCTTGGGCTTGAGCTTTCTAAGAACATTCTCTTTTCTTCTTCTGCAGCTTCAGGCACTGGGGCCTTGTTCTTCTCAGTAGCTGGGATGCTTCTTGTGTTCCTCTTTGGCTTTGGCTTTGGAGCTGGCTTGGCCTTGGAAGCAGCTGCCCCTGTTCTTATGGCATCACCCATCAGCTTGGGTGCCTTAGGTGCTGGTGCAGCTACCTCTTCTTCTTCCTCCTCATCTTCCATGATGGAAGCCTTGCCAAGCACTCTGGCTACAGTTTTCTTCACCCTTTCTTTCCTCTTCTTGCCTTCAGCAGCAACTGGCTCAATGGAGGGTGCCGGCTCTCCTCCGCGCTTGTAGGCTGACTGGCTGGTGACACTCCGGCTAGCCCTCGGCGCCGGCTCCCCCCTTGCCGTCTTTGACCTCTTCATCCCTGTTTATCACCTGTGCGGTTGACGTGCGACTCTCGGTTGGAAGTTGCTTCCTCTCTCTGCCACGATAATCTCATGCTGATGCTGAGTCTGAGGTGTCTCCCAGGCTCCCTGGCTTCCCTACTGCCCTCTTTTTCTTGGTGCACCGCCCCTCCTATCGTAGACATACTGATGGTGTGGTGCTTCCTGCTCTTCATTTCTAGTGGTCTGAGGAGAACTCTTGTGACGAAGGCCGGACTCAGCTTGCCACTCACTTCTGGCAGCTGGCCTGCTCTGACAGTTCTGGTCTATCACTTTGCTCTGACAATGATGAACAAGCTGATACTGCTGCTGACCCTGTGAATAGTTTATAGATAGAGTGGATAGAGCATCACAAAATGCAGAGATTTTTGCAAAAGAATAATTCAAAAACTTAGTTTTAGTTTCCCACTGAAAGCATCTCGGATCTACCGATTTCTAACTCGGTGATACCGAAGCAGTTTTGGCCCTAAACTAGTGAACTCGGTCAGACCGAGTCACAGTTCGGTGGCACCGAGACTGCTAGGGTTTCACAAAGTTCCAAAATCGGTCACACCGATAAGTAATTCTCGGTCAGACCGAGTCTCACTTGTGCAATGGCATAAGCCAAATCGGTGGGACCGAGTTTTTCAACTCGGTGGGTCCGAGATGGTTTCGGCGGAAACCTAACCCTAAAATTTTCGAATTACAAACCTAATCTACGAGTTCATTGACTGGATAGAAGTTTAACACGTGGCAAGAATCATGATGATCACAATGTGCTAAAATCGGATTGGGAGAATAGCCAAAAGATACGAGTCCATACCTAGTTTCTAGCGGAGGTGAACACATCTCGCTATGGCAAAAGCAAACGCGGGTGTTGGGCTTACGGTTTCTCTCCCGATTCAATGGACGGTGTGAACGTATGGTAGAGCCAGCGCTGGTCGCATGGCGTGTCATGTGCGCGCCGAGGAGACGGATTCTCTGTGAGCCAGGATTGTGACTAGAATGTCAGATTGACTATCGCGCGGCGAAGGGGTTCGGAGATTTTCCAATTTTTGCCCGTGGACTTAACTCATATGTGCATACGATCGCCTGTCGTGGTGACGAGTGGAACACTCGGTGCACCGAGGTAGTAGCTCTAAGAAACCTGTATATTGCCTGTCTCGTTGCAACTTGGCATAAATGAGCATGTATCGGTAATTGTCATACGGCTAGGAAAGACGTGTTGATTCCTGAATGTCTCGATCAGAGCCTCTGCACCTAAGTGCGCAACCTAGATCAGACCATTAATGATCATCGTGTAATGTGCGGAAAACAATAATGATCTCGGTAGGACCGAAAGTGGACTATCGGTCAGAACACCGAGATCATAAAGAGGTTTTGGAAGTTTAATCTATGACGAATCGGGGACTCCGAGTGCTCCTCACACAGAGTGGTTCGAATCTGACTTGATCAAACTTTGTGATGTAGCATGAATAGAGTTTGAGACGAGAAAAGGCATAGATAGCTAGAGGAAGTTCTTAGGCATTCTTGTCCATCCACTTGGCAAAAGGAAATAAAACCAAACAATCAAAACAACAAGTGGATGTCCTCGAATGAGTAAAATATGCAACCAACATGCTCACACAATAAGATGGCAAATGAAATATGTGACAAGCATGCACAACCAATTCTAGCATCTATCAAGCAATTTGCGATGACAAGGTCATCTATATATGAGTATATTGACTTAGGAGTCAAGTGAGAACACTTGATCATAGGTCATACTCATCGTTTAAGCTCAAGTGGGGTTACCACTTTTACATAAAGCATTGTTGTGTTCACATCTTTAGAGTTGCTTTAGCTCAAGTCTTAGAGTAAAGCTCCCCCTAGATGTGATATCCCCCCTTAGAGGGATGAACTAACCTCGGGTTTTGTCGATGATGACTTCATGTAGATGTTGAAGATGTGGATGCTCAATGTTGATGTAGATCACTTGGAGCTATCCATTTGAGTGAATTGCACTTTCAATACCTACATGGGTTAGTCCCACAAGGAACAAACAAGGATATCCATAGACATAGAGTGATGCACACACAAGATGATGTCCATGAAAACTTTTAGGTTACCTTGTCCCTTGTCTTACCAACAAGAGGGTTTGTGACTCCTTGAACTAGTGCAAGATGTGGAAGTTGATTGCACTTGTTCTTGCCAAAATGATAAGGAGTGAAGTATGTTGGCGGAGTCACCCTCAAGAACTCTCTAGTTCTTCTTCTTTTGGATCCACACATCTTGATGGGAATCCTTGGAGTTGTAGTCGTACTTGATGAAGTGGAACTTGAAGTAGTCTTGGGAATCCACTTGACTAAGGTCTTAGGAGCTTCTTCAAATGCATCAATTTCCTCTTGAAGCTTGTCCTTGCCTTTTTGCTTGTAGTCTTGTGGTGGAAGATCATCTTGAGCTTGTGTCCCCTTGAAAGAAATATCATACTTCTCTTGTTGAGGAACAAACTTTGTCTTGGGGTATTGATCTTCTTCCCACTCAACTCCATTGGCATTGAACTTTCGTTCAAAACCAACACCTTGATTCTTCCGGTGCATTCCTTGCTTGCGCACAATTTCCTTGAATTGCTTACTCCCGGCAAGGCTTTTGTACACTCCTTTCTCTATAATTCCCTTCAATAAGCTATTTTCTTGCTCAAGTGTAACTTGGCTAAGAGAATCATTAGTGGAATCAAGAGAACTACTAGAAGCAACTATATTGGATTTAGCATGATCATTGTTACTGCTAGAGGAAGAATCTTTCTTGTTCTTGTTACTAGACTTGACTTGAGGCAGGTAAGTGGATAAGAGTAAACGCTTGGCAATGTAAGAAGAACTTTTCTTACGGAGATCATCATTGATTGCTTTTAAGAACTCATGCTCTTGCTCAAGATTGAGCTTTTCAAAGCGTAATTTCTCATGAGCTCTTAAAAGTTCTCGATGATCTTCGAAGATAGTTTCATGAGCTAACTTAGGAGTGTTTAGTTCTTTAGTTAGAGCCTCAATCTTCTCCTTATCATTGTCATTCTTTTATCTTGATTAGCATGATTAATTGACGTTTCATCATAGTGTTCATCACTAGAGCTGTCAACAAGAAAATCATCACCTAACAAGTCATCTTCATCACTATTGAAATCAACATACTCGGGGTGTGTTACCTTAGGACCTTTGGCCATGAAGCATCTTCCAATTCCTTCATTTGGTGAGTCAAATATGTCGTAGGAGTTGGTTAACAC
Source organism: Triticum urartu (assembly GCF_003073215.2). Lineage (NCBI taxonomy): Eukaryota > Viridiplantae > Streptophyta > Magnoliopsida > Poales > Poaceae > Triticum > Triticum urartu. The sequence continues at coordinate 441,843,580 of NC_053024.1, read as the reverse complement.
AAGTGCTAGACCGGCAACACCTTCATCTTGAGTATCTTCGGAGTCGGAGTGATAACTTCTCTCGGAGTGGCTGTCGGAGTCGGAGCCGGATACCCATTCACCAACATGAGCTTGATGTCTTCGTTTTGTGTAGCTCCTTGATGATTTTTCCTTCCTTTCCGAATCCTTGCTTCTCCGTGAGTATCTTCTTTCATAACGATCATCTCTACTCCTTCTCTCTCTTGGTGGTGATTCTTTGCTTCTTCTTTTTGGAGAATCTTCTCTTCTCTTGTAGGGAGCCGTACACTCATTGGAATAGTGTCCGGGTCTTCCACAACTGTAGCAGTTTCGCTCTCGACTAGAAGATCTTTTGTCATTGTAGGACCTTGACTTGAAGCTTCTATCTTTGCTTCTACTCTTGTAGAACTTGTTGAAGTTCTTCACCATTAAGCTCAATTCTTCATTGAAGTTTTGTTTCTCACTTGATGATGTAGGGGCTTCACATGAGGCTTTGTAGGCACCACTTGATTTGTTGTGAAGTTCCTCTTTATCCTTAAGTGACATCTCATGAGCAACAATTCTTCCAATCACCTCCGTTGGCTTGAGATCTTTGTAATTGGGCATCATTTGGATCAATGTGCACACGGTATCATATTTTCCATCCAAGGCTCTTAGAATCTTCTTGATGATGAATCTATCGGTCATCTCTTCACTTCCTAAGCCGGCAATCTCATTTGTGATGAGAGCAAGCCTAGAGTACATTTCAGCGACACCTTCACCATCCTTCATTTTGAACTTGTCAAGTTGACTTTGAAGCACATCCAACTTGTATTCCTTGACGGAGTCGGTACCTTCGTGCATATCAATCAAAGTGTCCCAAATTTCCTTTGCATTCTCAAGACAGCTGATTTTGTTGAATTCTTCGGGGCACAACCCATTGAAGAGAATATCACAAGCTTGAGCATTGTATTGCAACATCTTCAACTCATCCGCGGTAGCTTCACGGTTTGGTTCTTTCCCATCAAAGAAGTCACCTTGCAAACCAACACACACAATAGCCCAAACGGCGGGGTTATGTCCAAGAATATGCATTTTCATTTTATGATTCCAACTAGCAAAATTAGTACCATCAAAGTAAGGACCTCTATGGTGATAATTTCCCTCGCTAGACGCCATACTCTCCTAGGTTGTGAAACCAAGGCTATGACCCCCAAAAGCTATGGAGATCAAAGCAAATGGAGACCAAAGCTCTGATACCACTTGTAGGATCGAAAGTATGTCTAGAGGGGGGTGATTAGACTACTTGACCAAATAAAAACTTAACCTTTTCCCAATTTTAGTTCTTGGCAGATTTTGGCTATTATAGGACAAGTCAAGCAATCATCACACAATTCAAGCAAGCATGCATAGAGTATATTGGCATCGGAAAGTAAAGCATGCAACTTGCAAGAATGTGAAGGGAAGGGTTTGGAGAATTCAAACGCAATTGGAGACACGGATGTTTTTCCCGTGGTTCGGATAGGTGGTGCTATCCTACATCCACGTTGATGGAGACTTCAACCCACGAATGGTAACGGTCGCGCGAGTCCACGGAGGGCTCCACCCACGAAGGGTCCACGAAGTAGCAACCTTGTCTATCCCACCATGGCCATCGCCCACGAAGGACTTGCCTCACTAGCGGTAGATCTTCACGAAGTAGGCGATCTCCTTGCCCTTACAAACTCCTTGGTTCAACTCCACAACCTTGTCGGAGGCTCCCAAGTGACACCTAGCCAATCTAGGAGACACCACTCTCCAAGAAGTAACAAATGGTGTGTTGATGATGAACTCCTTGCTCTTGTGCTTCAAATGATAGTCTCCCCAACACTCAACTCTCTCTCATAGGATTTGGATTTTGTGGAAAGAAGATTTGAGTGGAAACCAACTTGGGGAAGGCTAGAGATCAAGATTCATATGGTAGGAATGGAATATCTTGGTCTCAACACATGAGTAGGTGGTTCTCTCTCAGAACATATGAGATGGAATTGTGTATGTGTTCTGATGGCTCTCTCCATGAATGAAGAGGAGGTGGAGGGGTATATATAGCCTCCACACAAAATCCAACCGTTACACACAGTTTTCCAATCTCGGTGGGACCGAATCAACAAACTCGGTCGGACCGAAAAGGTAAACCTAGTGACCGTTAGAGATTTTCGGTGGGACTGACATGCAAGTCGGTAGGACCGATATGGTTAGGGTTTGGGCATAACGTAATCTTGGTGAGACCGATTACACAAACTTGGTGAGACCGAGTTTGGTAATAAGCTAACCAGAGAGTTGGTCAGGTAAACTCGGTGGGACCGATTTGCTCTTTCGGTGAGACCGAAAAGTTACAAAAAGGAAACATAGAGTTTACACTGCAATCTCGGTGGGACCGATTCGCTCTTTCGGTGAGACCGAAAAGTTACGAAAGGGAAACAGAGAGTTTGCAATCCCATCTCGGTGAGACCGAGATCCCTATCAGTAGAACCGAATTGCTAGGGTTTGGCAGTGGCTTATGACAAGTGAAACTCGGTGGCGCCGGATAGAAAGAATCAGTAGGACCGAGTTTGGCTTAGGGTTTAGGTCATATGTGGATATGGGAAAGTAGTTGAGGGTTTTGGAGCATATCACTAAGCACATGAAGCAAGAGGCTCATTAAGCAACACCTCATCCCTCCTTGATAGTATTGGCTTTTCCTAAAGACTCAATGTGATTTTGGATCACTAAAATATAAAATGAAGAGTCTTGAGCTTTTGAGCTTGAGCCAATCCTTTGTCCTTAGCATTTTGAGGGTTCCACTTTCACATCCATGCCATGCCAATCATTGAGCTTTCCTGAAATAGTCATCTTGGAATAGCATTAGCTCAATGAGCTATATGTTGTTATGAATTACCAAAACCACCTAGGGATAGTTGCACTTTCATATCCTAAAAGGATTCAAGCCAGTCAAGCAGGATCTTCGACGTTTCTCCGAGCCTAAGAGACAAGCCATGGGAGAGGAACTAGCCAAGCTATTGGAGGCCGGATTCATCAGAGACATTAAACATCTGGACTGGCTAGCAAACCTGGTAATGGTACCAAAGAACGACAAATCCTGGCGCTTGTGCGTCGATTTTAAGGACCTTAACAAGGCCTGCCCAAAGGATCCCTTCCCCCTCCCCCGCATCGATCAAATCATCGATGCTACCGTAGGACATGATTCATTGTGTTTCCTTGACGCATACTCTGGCTACCATCAAATTAAAATGGCAGAGCCAGACCAAGCCGCAACGTCATTTATCACACCATACGGCCCATTCTGCTTCAACACAATGCCCTTCGGGCTCAAAAACGCCGGCGCAACATATCAGCGCATGATTCAAACATGTCTGGCAAACCAGATCGGCAAAACAGTGGAGGCATACGTGGATGACGTGGTCGTTAAACCAAGAATGTCAAAACTCTAGCAAACGACTTGGGGCTCACATTCAACAATCTCCGAACATATGACATCAAGCTCAATCCGGAAAAATCCGTTTTCGGCGTACCAGCCGGAAAGCTCCTGGGATTCATTGTCTCCAGTAGGGGTATTGAAGCTAATCCGGCCAAAATCCGAGCGGTGTCACAGTTGGCTACCCCAATAGACCTCAAACAAATACAAAAATAGACTGGATGCATGGCGGCTCTAAGCCGCTTTATCTCCCGCTTGGGAGAAAAGGCATTACCCCTTTATCGCCTCCTCCGGCGCACCGAACACTTCGAGTGGACAGATGCCGCCTCGGCCGAACTCAACGAAATAAAAGCCATATTGGCAACAAACCCAGTCCTGGCTGTGCCAAACATTGGCGAACCAATGCTATTATACATTGCGGCAACTCATCAAGTAGTAAGCGCAGTGCTCGTCGTCGAGCGAGAAGTGGACGGACACAAATCCCCCCTTCAAAAGCCGATTTACTATGTGTCCACTATCCTTACTCCATGCAAATTATGGTACCCGCATTATCAAAAGATAGCGTACGCGGTATTTATGGCATCCCGAAAGCTATGACACTACTTTCAAGAGTGTTTGATAACGGTAGCCTCGGAGGTACCACTTAACGATATTATAAACAACCGCGACGCAACGGGCCGGATTGCCAAATGGGCCGTTGAGCTCCTCCCGTTCGACATAACTTACAAGCCACGGCGAGCTATTAAATAGCAAGTTTTGGCTGACTTCGTCGCTGAATGGACGGAAGCCAAACTCCCTAAAGAGTACGACGCATATTCAAACTGGATCATGCACTTCGACGGCTCCAAAATGTTGGCTGGTCTGGGGGCTGGCGTCGTTTTGACGTCCCCAACAGGAGATACCGTTCAATACGTACTACAGATAATGTATACGGACTCCAACAACGCAGCCGAATATGAGGCCCTTCTACATGGTCTCCGGATGGCAGTATCCATGGGCATTCAACGCCTAGAGGTGCGCGGGGATTCGAACCCCGTGATATCCCAAATAAATGGAGACTTTGATGCCAAGGATCCGAAAATGGCAGCTTATCGCAATGCCGTCCTAAAAATGTCAGCTCGGTTCGAAGGGCTCGAATTTCACCATGTGGCTCGGGAAAACAATCAGGCGGCGGATATCCTCGCCCGCATCGGCGCAAAACGCGACGTGGTCCCTCCCAACATATTTCTGGAACGGCTCTTCAAGCCATCCGTAGCATGGGAAGGGGACACCGACAACAACAGTCCGGACCCGGCCAAAATACCCGATACCGAACTCTCTGACACAATCGGAGGCTCCGCCACCGAAATAACACATTCAACCCACGAAACAATGGCCATTATTGCCCCGTGGACATAACCATTCCTGGCCTACCTAACTAGACAGGAACTCCCGGAGGACCAAAATGAGGCACGCTGCATAGTGCGGTGATCCAAGGCCTACAGGGTCCATGAGGGAGAATTGTACAAAAAAAGCGCTACCGGAGTCCTTCAAAGGTGCATCTCCAAAGAGGAAGGGCGGAACCTTTTGGCAGAAATTCACGCCGGACTCGGCGGTCATCACGCCGCAGCCCGGGCTCTTGTAAGCAAGGCCTTCCGTACATGATTCTATTGGCCAACGGCCCGAGCAGATGCACAGGACTTGGTCCAACATTGCGCCGGTTGCCAGCTCTTTGCAAATCAAAGCCACATGCCACCCACCGCCCTCCAAAAAATCCCGATTACATGGCCCTTCGCGGTCTGGGGGCTTGACATGGTTGGACCCCTTAAAGGGGGAACCCACAAGAAAAAATACCTATTGGTCATGGTGGATAAATTCACCAAATGGATAGAGGCTAAACCGGTTAAAACAGCCGAATCCGGCCCGATGATAGATTTCATATCTGGGTCGTACACCGTTACGGCGTCCCCCACAGCATCATCACTGATAACGGCACGAACTTCATGGCCGACGAGGTAAAACTCTGGTGCAGCAAAATGGGCATCAAGCTCGATTATGCTTCAGTCTATCACCCACAAACCAACGGTCAAGTCGAACGAGCGAATGGTCTTATAATGAGCGGCATTAAACCCAGATTAGTGCGCTCCTTAACGGAGTCTGACATGCGCTTGGTAGAGGAGCTCGACTCCGTACTCTGGGGGCTGCGGACCACGCCGAATCGTAGTACCGGATATACACCATTTTTTATGGTGTACGGCGCAGAGGCAGTCCTGCCCTATGACATAATTCATGACTCACCTCGAGTGCGCATGTACGAAGAAAGAGAAGTCGAGCTCGATAGGCAGGACAGTCTGGACACCTTGGAGGAAGAGCGCGACGTAGCCAAAGCCCGTTCCGCATTTTACCAGCAACAGGCTCGCAGATACCAAAGCAGAGAAGTACGGGCCAAAACTTATAACGTTGGCGAACTAGTTCTACGGCTGCCGGATAAGAAAAAGAACAAGCTCGAGCCCAAATGGGAAGGTCCCTTCATTATCAACCAAGTTCTGACCGGTGGAGCGTACCGACTGCGGGATGCATGGACTAGTCGACTCGAGCCGAACCCATGGAACGCAGCAAGATTTCGAAGATTCTACGCCTAGCACCAGACTTTATGTTAGTCCCCTCCCTTTGTCCATTTTCTGCATATGCATCATCTGTCTTGTTTCCCTTTCTTTCTTTTATTTCTCTAGGCCTTCAAGGGTCACCTTGTGCCTCACTCATACATCACAGATGCGCTAGCCGCACTCTTCATACCTGGGGGCTTCTTTCACAGAAGCTTTAATTATTTCACTGAGCCTCACGCCCAACACATGTGTTATACTTCCGCATCTACCTTTTTCACCATTATATGCATCGATATGACTTAAGTTTTGGCCAAGTTGGGTTGCCTGGCTCTTGTATTTATGCCCTACGTTCCCGTTAATTCGGCTAGGGCATAAGGGGAGCACCTCTGCGATTGTTACCGCCGGGTCAGCCGGACGTGTACCTCAGACTGGGTGAAGCCGAAAGCTAGCGTTCTTAAGGGAATATTTGGTCGGAGAACAAAAGATGACTTTTATTATTCATATCTGCCCCCAGATGATTTTTTCTGCACTTCTTATCACAGTCCGGACATGCACTTTAGGGCATGCTTACCCAGGGAAAGGAACCCTTAACGGAACTATTCTCCCTGGAAGATGTTTCTTACTACCCATGTAATATAACATAACTAGTTGGGCACTTGTCTGATAAAGCACTAATGACCCCTACGCCTGGTCTCCATGCATGCCCCGGTTCTTACATAACCGAGAGGGTATTCAGATATACTCCGGACTATCGGGTCCCGAGGTTGAAGCGAAAAGGTCCGCCACGACAAACGATCTACAATCCCGCTAGAAGGCATTATACATGTCAATTTAAAATTACATAGTCAATTTGACTGGTTGAATTCCTCTTCAATACCATCTAATAGGCTGTCTAGTCTACAGTCCTGTTGGGAATACTTTGCGGCCAATTCTACCTGGCCGTACACTAAGCTCACAAGGATCTCCTTCCCATCAGGGCCCACTGGTCTGACTTGGCCATGTGGTTCGGGTCAGCCTTCGTGTACCGTGTCTTCACCATCACCCAGGCTTCCCTGGTGCCCTGACGGCAGGCCGATATCTTCCATAATCGGAAGCGCCACCGTGCTCCCTTCAGCTTTTCTACAAGTTCTCCAAGGCCTTCGGGTATGGAGACGGATGGCCACAAGGCCTGGGCGACGCCTTGCATCACCTGCCGAACTCGTTCATGCAGCTGTGAGAGCTCGGGAACAAGATCACCCGTTGAACCGGGCATCTCCTCGGCAGGACGACCTGTTAGCATACCTACAGACATAACTCTGTCAGCCAGCTTCCTCGCCGAACTCTTTTTCAAAGTTCGTTCAAGCACTTACTAAATATGCCGCGTCGAAGACGCCGATTCTCCTTAACAGAGTCCGACAGTTGGGCCCAAACATCTTTTAGTTCCTTGCCCAACTTGGTGTTGGCATCTAGGAGATCATTCTTCTCCTGCCTCACCCTCGTAAGCACGCTCTCACCGGCCTTCAGCTGGCGTATGAGCTGTTGCTTATCCGGATTCACTCCAGCGTCATCTGCAATTTTATCGTTAGATCTGCATATACGCCGCATTCTAATATGATACTTATCATTCGATGGATATGTTACCAGAGGGGGTCTCTTTGGCCTCCCCTGCTGCGGCCAGTGCGGCCTGAAGTTGGGCTTTGCACTCTTCTAGCTCCTGGGATAGTTGAGTATTCTTTTCTGTAAGAACCTGCATAACAAATGATCCTTAAATCAGTTATCTTAACTGTTTCAAGTCTCAGGGGCTAATGATATATATAATCATCAAATTTTCTCACCCGTATGTCCTTTACATACTGCTCCATGGCTTTGGCTAGACCATTTTGAGCGGCACGGAGGTGCGCGTCTCCCGAATTGAAGGAATCCAATGCCTCTGGGGAGAAACAAGCGTCACGAAGAACAGTCCGACGATGCCTGTGGTTCATGGCACTTTCCACCTCGGAATGGGTGGCGGAAAGTTTATCCACATCCTCTGTCGGAGGAGCACCCGACGCACGCCTTGTATTCGTTCCCGCCTCCGAATCCGGCCTTGGAGCCTGGCTTGTGGATGTGCGATTGGTAGCCTCTCTGGGTATAGTCCGGCGAGTGCTCTTTTTCCTGAAAAGAAGGCATGGGCATTAATATGCCTCTGAGAATAATGTCTTGCAATAAAGACGGTGCGCCGTACCGCTACGCCGGTATCTCAATCCGGACTGCGGATCTTTTCAGCCTGCCTGGCCTCGCGGCCCCTTGTTGGCTAATTGCCACAGGCTCGGCCTTCTGCCTCGAGGACCTCCCCTGCGAAACACGGCTGTTATGGGACAATCAAAAAAGTGCAAGGATGGATCCCTTTTTAAAGTGCTGGGACTTCGGTCTCAGTCACCTGTGAGGCTGGAACTAGCCCAGGGTAATCGGCCGTAATGGCCACCAAAGCATTGTCATTACTCGATTGGTAAAATACCCCATCGATCAGCTCCACAGATACGCCCGGATCCTCCTGGGAGGCTGGATCAAGGGACCGTACGGGGTCCTCGGGTTGTGGAGGAGGGCTGTTTATCTCCTTTACAGCCTGGCGCAGCTCCTACGATGAAATCGCTAGAATGAATACTTAACTACGGGAATACGAAATGGATGGATGATAAAAAGTCTCCGCCTACCCAGCTCAGAGGGTTGTACATAGAAAAACTGCCCTGCGGGTTGACACGAAGGAATTCCTCCTCTTCTCCCTTGTACAAAGTGGATAAGATCTTTATTAGATCAGCAGGCGATCCCGGCCCTTTGCGGCCGTGGCGGGTGGCGTCATCCTCCCCGTTGAAATCCCACATGGGGTGGCCTCTATACTGAAGCGGCTGCACCCCCCGCATAATACATGTGGCCATGACCTCGATCATGGTCAGTCCAGATCGAGCTAAAAAACTTATCCAGCTCATCAGGTAAAGAATGTCCCTGTCATCTTCCTCCAGGGGGCTCCGTGGACGCCAGCTCCGGCGCTTCTTCAAAGGGGCGTTGTCGAACTCAGGAAGGCCGATCCGAATAGGATCTGGGAGGGGGACGTCTTCTATATAAAACCATTCTGAAGGCCAGTCTTCGGACGTCTTCTTTGGGGTTCTGGACAGGTATCCGGTCCCGGCAACACGCCACACTTCGGCTCCGCCCACTTGATATATTGACCCCTTCTGAGAACGGGGCACAAGGCAGAACAGCTTCCTCCACAGAGCTAAATGAGCTTCACAGCCCAGAAACAACTCGCAAAGGGCTAAGATTGTGGGAGGCAGGCGTAAGATTGTGCAACTGGAGGCCGTAGAACTCCAGGAGCCCCTGGAGAAATGGATGAATTGGAAATCCGAGCCCTCTTACCAAATAAGGGACAAGGCAAACCCGCTCTCCCTTGGAGGGATTGGGAAGGCTCTCCGCTTGCTCTCCGCCGTTATAGGTGGCAAGCCTGGCTCGAACCGGGACCAGGTACGCTGGGGGGAGAAATCCCTTGGACTGAAGCATCACTAATTTGCGGTGCGGGACGGAACATCTCTCCCAATCTCCAGGCTTGGAGCTGGGGGTGCGAGAGGAGGAGCTGCATCGACCGGCCATGAAGGAATGGATCACTGTCGGGTGCGCTCCGATGAAGGCTCGCCAAGGGAGGATGGTGTGATTTGGATCTAAATCCTCGTCTTTTTAAATAGGCGGCTCACAGCTAGGGGGGTAAATGTGAAAACACCCTGGCTCTTCACATTCGCTCGATGCATGGAAAGTGGCCATTATTGGGCGTAGAAGCCAAGGAGTACAAACCTTCACAAGAAACCGGACATTATTTCGACAGGTACACAAAATTTGGAGAGGAAGCCGCCTTGCAATGCCGAAGACAATACTACGCGCTGGACTCATCATCATTGAAGCCTGGTTCGGGGGCTACTGAGGGAGTCCTGGATTAGGGGGTCTCCGGATAGCCGGACTTTTAGACTATGAAGATACAAGATTGAAGACTTCGTCTCGTGTCTGGATGGGACTCTACTTGGCGTGGAAGGCAAGCTAGGCAATACGTATATGGATATCTCCTCCTTTGTAACCGACCTTGTGTAACCCTAACCCTCTTTGGTGTCTATATAAACCGAAGGGTTTTAGTCCATAGGACAACAATCAGAACATACAATCATACCATAGGCTAGCTTCTAGGGTTTAGCCTCTCTGATCTCGTGGTAGATCTACTCTTGTACTACCCATATCATCAATATTAATCAAGCAGTACGTAGGGTTTTACCTCCATCAAGAGGGCCCGAACCTAGGTAAAACTTCGTGTCCCCTGCCTCATGTTACCATCCGGCCTAGACACACAGTTCGGGACCCCCTACCGTAGATCCACCGGTTTTGACACCGACACTAACCCTCTCTAGATCTAAACAAGACTTTGTTGGCCTCTCTCTCTCCCCTCACTGCTGGTTAAAGAGCCGGCAGGATCCGTCCACCGGGAAGGGAAGGAGGCTTAACGCTGTCGCCATCGGTGAGGAAGGGAATCCACTACTGGCGCAGCTGTTCTCTTTCACCCAGCGACGGCGCGGGAGGGCCTCCAACCCCTTCTTCCTCGCCACTGTACATAGTTTGGGCCGAACGGCCTCCGGTCGCCCACCGAACCTTACCCCAAGAACCTTAAGGTATAGTTTACTTATTCCACATGCCTTGATGTAGCTGCATGTGGGCTTTTTCCGCTTCTGCACTCAAATCTAGGTGTTGGATCAAATAGGAAAGTAGTGGGGAAAGGTGTATAGCATGAATCTAGGACGTGGTTCAAAGAGGAAAGGAAGGGGGAAAGTACTAGTATAGACTGTCTATCCAACACCTACGTTGGTTGAAAAGGGGAAACAATGACAAATGCGGTGCACACATCTGTAATGAACTGATCTTTTGTTTTGGGGGACAAGGCTATAGAGTTTGAGCGGGACTAGATTTGCTGCGCTCGCATAGGGAAAGGTGTCTAAAGATAACAAAACTGGGACCAACACAAATATGCTCCTTGGTTATTTTTGTTCTTTGTTGCAACAGACTGTGCATCACCCCTTCATACATCATAGATACACATGGTGCTGGTGTGTCCACTATCCCGTGCAACTCTTTAGCTGTTGTAAATCTAAGGCCCTGTTTGGTTAAAAAATCCCTAGTCCCTACCTGCTTGGTTCCAGGGACTAAGCATGGACTAGAGGTTATTAAATGACATGCTAAAGGACCATGTTACCCCTAGTAATGAACTAATAGAGACAAGCTGCGATGCAGGGCAGGGGCAACTATTGGAAAAAGTCCCAAAAAGACTCTCCCTCGGTGTCGGTGTCAAAACCGGCGGATCTCGGGTAGGGGGTCCCGAACTATGCGTCTAGGCGGATGGTAACAGGAGGCGGGGGACACAATGTTTACCTAGGTTCGGGCCCTCTTGATGGAGGTAATACCCTACGTCCTGCTTGATTGTTCTTGATAATATGAGTAGTACAAGAGTTGATCTACCATGAGATCGAAGAGGCTAAACCCTAGAAGCTAGCCTATGGTATGATTGTTGTTGTTGGTCCTACGTACTAAACCCTCCGGTTTATATAGACATCGAATGGGGCTAGGGTTACACAGAGTCGGTTACAAGGAAGGAGATCTACATATCCGTACTACCAAGCTTGCCTTCCACGCCAAGGAGAGTCCCATCCGGACACGGGACGAAGTCTTCAATCTTGTATCTTCATAGTCCAGCAGTCCGACCAAAGGATATAGTCCGGCTGTCCGGATACCCCCTAATCCAGGACTCCCTAAGTAGCCCCTGAACTAGGCTTCAATGACGATGAGTCCGGCGCGCAGATTGTCTTCGGCATTGCAAGGCGGGTTCCTCCTTCGAATACTTCATAGAAGATTTTGAACACGAGGATCGTGTCCGGCTCTGCAAAACAAGTTCCACATACCACCATAGAGAGAATAATATTTCCATAAATCTAATCTGCTTACGTACCCCGTAGTGTGACATCACACCACAACCAGGTCTTTATTCGAATCGTTTTTCATAACCAATCTCAGCGTGTTTCGCGAGGCGGTTTCCTTGGCACGTCTTGTCGAAGCAGAGATCGTGTCCCCTTTATTGCAGGATTCTCATCAATACGGACGTGGGTAACCCAATCGTGCCTATTGGCAGGACTCCTAGATCTTAGGCAAGTCCCAAACGACCACGAGGAGGATGCTTGATATTCACCCTCTTTATAAAGGGGACAATGCTTTTGTTTTTTTCCTCTCGTGCTCAATCAAATCCTTCCCCCGCCTCGAGTTCTAACACCCAAAACTCAGGTCAGGTGCTTTGGACCTTCAACTATGTCCGGATCCAACCTTCAAGGTCGGTGGATGCCTTCCTCTGTCACGGAGGAGGACATCAAGAGGTTGAGAGAGGCCAGATATCTGACCGCCGAAATTTCGCATCGGCTGCTCGCCCGAGGGCAGGTCGTCCCTACTCCCGAACCCAACGAGAGCGTCGTGTTCGTCTCCCACTTCCTCCGAGGACTAGGCCTCGCTCTGGATCCCTTTATTAGGGGTCTTATGTTCTATTATGGGCTAGATTTTCACGATCTGGCCCCGGATTCCCTTCATCACATTTCGTCATTTATTGTCGTATGTGAGGCCTTCCTCTGCATTACCCCTCACTTCGGCCTGTGGCTCAAGACCTTCGATGTGAAGCCGAAGATGATCGAGGGGCAGCCCGCAATGTGCGGAGGCGCTTTAATAAGAAAAATTGCTGACGCTCCATGGCCTGAGGGTAGCTTCCCAGAGGTGTCCGGATTGTGGCAGCGGGAGTGGTTCTACATCACAGCTCCTCGAAGTGCCAAGTGGGTAGCTGCCCCCACCTTTCGCTTAGGCCCCCCACCACAACTGACGTCATGGATTAGCAGGGGCTTAGCTGGGGTCCAGCCAAGGACGTGCCAATACTGTAAAGCCGTATCCGAGATCTCTTTGAGAGAGATTTCAGTCTGGTTATGGTAGTGCAAGTTATGCTAGTTCGTCGAGTCCAGCCTTGCAAACGCCGGCCCCTTCGCATGTGGGAATTCAACCCGGAAGGACCACGAGCTATTCAACACTTCCTTGGCATGACGCCCGAGGAGATGTACAAATTGTTCTTCGGACCAGAAATAATGTGTCCGGACATCACTGAGGATGCAAGTCTGAGCTGCAATTGCCCGGATACCCAAGTAAGTAGCCCCGCATCCGAACACACTGTCCGTTTGTTTATCGCAACCTCGCCCTAAAAAAGCCGCCCTTTGATCAGGATTGGATAGCGAAGGCAAACTTGATCAGGTGTCCGGCCCCCCTCCCCGAGACATCACCAAATCCCGTGCTAACCAGGATGCTGGAGATCGTGCCTTATCAAGCGCCCTCAGGAGAAGATAAAGGGGGGGGACAAGGAGGCTAGCGCCTCCACGAAGGAGGTTAACCGGGGAGGAGGAACTGAAACTTCCTCTCCCCAGGGAAGGAAGAGGAACGCTGATAACCCACAAGTGTAGGGGATCGCAACAGCTTTCGAGGGTAGAGTATTCAACCCAAATTTATTGATTCGACACAAGGGGAGCCAAAGAATATTCTCAAGTATTAGCAGCTGAGTTGTCAATTCAACCACACCTGGAAACTTAGTATCTGCAGCAAAGTGTTTAGTAGCACAGTAATATGATAGTGGTGGTAGCGGCAACAAAAGTAAAGACAGCAAAAGTAATGTTTTTGGTATTTTGTAGTGATTGTAACAGTAGCAGCAGGAAAGTAAATAAGCGTGAACCAGTATATGGAAAACTCGTAGGCACCGGATCAGTGATGGATAATTATGCCGGATGCGGTTCATCATGTAACAGTCATAACATAGGGTGACACAGAACTAGCTCCAATTCATCAATGTAATGTAGGCATGTATTCTGTATATAGTCATACGTGCTTATGGAAAAGAACTTGCATGACATATTTTGTCCTACCCTCCCGTGGCAGCGAGGTCCTATTGGAAACTAAGGGATATTAAGGCCTCCTTTTAATAGAGAACCGGAACAAAGCATTAGCACATAGTGAATACATGAACTCCTCAAACTACGGTCATCACCGGTAAGTATCCCGATTATTGTCACTTCGGAGCTAACAGATCATAACACATAATAGGTGACTATAGACTTGCAAGATAGGATCAAGAACTCACATATATTCATGAAAACATAATAGGTTCAGATCTGAAATCATGGCACTCGGGGCCCTAGTGATAAGCATTAGCATAGCAAAGTCATAGCAACATCAATCTCAGAACATAATGGATACTAGGGATCAAACCCTAACAAAACTAATTTGATTACATGATAAATCTCATCCAATCCATCACCGTCCAGCAAGCCTACGATGGAATTACTCACGCACGACGGTGAGCATCATGAAATTGGTGATGGAGGATGGTTGATGATGCCGACGTCGACGAATCCCCCTCTCGGGAGCCCCGAACGGACTCCATATTAGCCCTTCTGAGAGGTTTTAGGGCTTGGCGGCTGCTCCATATCGTAAAACATGATGATTTCTTCTCTCTGATTTTTTTCTCTCCGAAAGCAAATATATAGAGTTGGAGTTGGCGTCGGAGGGCATCCAGGGGGCCCACGAGGCAGGGGCGCGCCCTAGGGGGGGGGCGCCCCCCACCCTCGTGAGAAGGGTGTGGGCCCCCTGGTCTTCATCTTTGGCGAGGATTTTTTATTGTTTTTTCTAAGATGTTCCGTAGAGTTTCAGGTCATTCCGAGAATATTTGTTTTCTGCACATAAAACAACACCATGGCAATTCTGCTGAAAACAGCGTTAGTCCGGGTTAGTTCCATTCAAATCATACAAGTTAGAGTCCAAAACAAGGGCAAACGTGTTTGGAAAAGTAGATACGACGGAGACGTATCAACTCCCCCAAGCTTAAACCCTTGCTTGTCCTCAAGCAATTTAGTTGACAAACTGAAAGAAAGAAAGAAAAACTTTTACAAACTCTGTTTGCTCTTGTTGTTGTAACTATGTCAAGCCAGCATTCAAGTTTTCAGCATAGATCATAACTAACCACATTTGCAATAATTCTCAGGTCTCATAATTACTCATATCAATAGCATAATCAGCTAGCAAGTCATAATAATAAATCTCGGATGACAACACTTTCTCAAAACAATCATAATATGATATAACAAGATGGTATCTAGCTAGCCCTTTATGAGACCGCAAAACATAAATGCAGAGCACCTTTAAAGATCAAGGACTGACTAGACATTGTAATTCATGGTAAAAGAGATCCAATCATAGTCATACCCAATATAAATTAACAATGATGAATGCAAATGACGACTGTGCTCTCCAGCTAGTGCTTTTTAAGAAGAGGGTGATGACTCAACGTAAAAGTAAATGGATAGGCCCTTCGCAGAGGGAAGAAGGGATTTGTAGAGGTGCCAGAGCTGGGTTTTGAAATAGAGATAAATTGTATTTTGAGCGGTATACTTTCATTGTCAACGTAACAACTAAGAGATGGCGATATCTTCCATGATAAACACATTATAGTCGGTTCCCAAACAAAATGGTAAAGTTTATACTCCCCCTCCACCAACAAGCATCAATCCATGGCTTGCTCAAAACAACGAGTGCCTTCAACATACATCAGGTCCCGGGGGAGTTCTGTTTGCAATTAATTTTGATTTAGTTTGCATAAAGCATGGGACTGGGCATCCCGGTGACCAGCCATTTTCTCGTGAGTGAGGAGCGGAGTCCACTCCTCTTGAGAATAACCCGCCTAACACGGAAGATAAGGACATCCTTTGTTGATACATGAGCTATTCGAGCATACAAAACAGAATGTTTATTTGAAGGTTTAGAGTTTGGCACATACAAATTTACTTGGAACGGCAGGTAGATACCGCATATAGGAAGGTATGGTGGACTCATCTGGAATAATTTTGGGGTTTAAGGGATTGGATGCGCAAGCAGTATTCCCGCTTAGTACAAGTGAAGGCTAGCAAAAGACTGGGAAGCGACCAACTAGAGAGCGACAACAGCCATGTACATGCATTAAAATTAATAAACATTGGATGCAAGCATGAGTAGGATATAATCCACCATGAACATAAATATCGTGAAGGCTATGTTGATTTTGTTTCAACTACATGCGTGAACATGTGCCAAGTCAAGTCACTTAAATCATTCAAAAGAGGATACCACCCCATCATACCACATCATAATCATCTCAATAGCATGTTGACATACAAGGTAAATCATTATAACTCATATGTTGGGGGTTGCGTGCGACATATGCCAAAGGATGGCTTATCATGGTGGGGGCGAGTAGAACGTCGCCGGTGCTTGGAAATGGGATAAGGCGAAGGCATGCACGCCGGCGAATCTTACCCAGCTTCGGGGCTCTCCGGGGAGATAATACCCCTACTGCTGCTCTGCGGGGTCTCCGCATGATCACTATGGCAAAGTGTTTACACGGTTGCTCCTCGAGCTGTTTCCTGGAGGTAGGAGAAGGCAAGGCTAGCTCTCTCCTTCCTATGTGACCTGGTCTAGTGCTAATGGATTCCAACCTTTTGCATGGATGCTCTGGGGGGTTTATATAGGCCTACACCCCAGGGGTACAATGGTAATCCGGCTGGGCATGGGCCCAGCCGTCAGCTCTCTGGCTGCCGTCTTATCCGCCGACTGGTGGGCCCCGCCGACTGGCTTGGTACGGAGCCGATAGGCCGCGTCCGCCAAGGGCGGGTCTTGCCGGCTGTAGATTATTGTAGCCGTGCCTCTAATGACGCAGGCTCGGTCATGAGGTCGTGGCGACAGCTCCGCCGTCTGGCGGTCGATCACTGTGGCCACTACCTGTCGCGTCTGATTAATGGCGCGTGGGGCCCGTGGGAGGGGCCGGCCGACTTCTGGTGGCCGACTCCCATCCGGGCCAACTGGTGGCGCTCTCGCCGTCTTTCGTACACCCGCCGACTGGTGGGACCCATCATCCCTGGGTCGTACCGGCAGGCCGTCGTGGGCACAGGACTCTGCCCTCTGGGGCTGACGTCAGGGCCGACACGGAAATAGTGTCGCGCCGCGCGGAGATCTCTGCGGGTACGGCGTACTGTAGCCACGCCTGCCCTTGGAAAAGGGGTGAGAGTGGACCTTACTATGGCCACTCCCCGTCCCATCCCTCTTTATGAGGGCATGGGGGTTGTTGGCGTCGTGGGCCGACTCCCCAAGGCCGGCTTCTCTGGAAATCGCCAGTCAGGAGTCGGCTTATCCTGAAGTCGTCCCTGGGACTCGGCCGTGAGTGGGCAATCGGCCGCCTCGTCGCCGACTCTCAGAAGGCGGCTCTTCATCCTGGGGTCTCGAGGGGCGCAGTCTGCCTCAATGTCTTGAAAGGTTCTGGGCCTGGGTTAGCCTACCCGTGGCCCATTACTCTGACAGTAGTCCCCGAAGCTGGTGAGGCTCCGAGGGCGACATGTCGAGGAGCCTCAATAGTTTCTTATCTCTGGCGGTTGGATCTGGGCCTCGCTAGCCATCTTCTGTCAAGCCGACTAGTTGGAGTCGGACTTGCTCAAGGCCGACTTGCCCCTAAAAAGTTTGAACGTCGCGGCGGAGTTCAGGCGGCGTGCCTGATAAGCTTCCGGGTTCCCGCTTGTGGTGGACCCGTCGCAAGGCGCCACGTGGCTGAGCTAGTCTGCTCACCCACGCGCGCGATGGGACAGGCCTACAGGCGGGCCCCGCCACTACCGTGCCTCGGCATGCGAACGGATCCGATCTGGCCACGCGGACGGTTGGGGTTCTCACGCGGTTATTGCACGTGGTAAATTCGTGTGGTAAATCATGGGGGTCATGGGGTCCCGGGCGCAGTTAATCCCAAGACCGCCCCCTCGGCTTCTTAGCCCACGAGCCTACAAGTAGGCGGGGGGAGGGGGACGGCGAAGCACGCGCGCCCATTCTCCCCACTCCCTTTCGCTCCTTCTTGCTTCTTCTTCCTCCCGTCGCTGCTGCTCCGAACCACGTCGCGCCCGCAGCGATGAGCTCTTCCTCCGCCGCCGCGCCTCCTGCTCTACGCTCCGGAGTGTGGGATGGCTCTGAGGTTGATGACAACGACATCGAGATCCTCTGCCAGACACGGCGGCTACCCGGCAGGGACTTAGTGCGGGTCCGCCTCGCGCCGGAGGAGGGCGAGCGGGTCATATTCCGCTCGCACCTTATGCGCGGCCTGGGGCTGCCGGCGAGCGGCTTCTTCCGCTCCTTCTTGGAGTTCCACGGGCTCCAGCCGCACCACCTCACTTCGAACACGATGGTGCTGCTGGCTGCCTTCGCCACCGTGTGCGAAGGCTTTCTTGGTGTTCTCCCCACCATCGAGCTCTGGGGTGAGTTCTTCCAGTCCAAGCTCGGCACACACGTCGCCGGCGTGCCGGCCCAGTGCGGTGCATTTATCGCGATGCGGAGATCAGTGGCCGACAATCCGTTTCCCACCATCGCACTAGTTAAGTCGGTGAAGATGTGGCAACGGTCCTATTTTTATGTGAAGAACGTCGCCCTAGAAGGCGACTGGGTTAACCTGCCGGCTTACGAAGCCGGCGCGCCGGCTGGAAGGCTCCCCAGCTGGTCATACCAAGCCAAGACGCTGTCTCTCGCTGGTGCCACCGCCGTCGCGCGACTCCGAGTGCTGACGTAGTCGGAGGGCTTGACCGGGGCCGACTTGCTGGCCGCCTTCATGGCGCGCCGAGTCCTCCCACTCCAAGGCCGACCTCACCTGATCTGCCAGATGAGCGGTCATCGGGACCCGAGTCGGATGTGCTCCAAGGACATGCCTCATGCGGAGGTGGCGAACACGGTGAACTACATCGCGAACTGCGGTCTCTCGGTGGACTGGCGGTTCAACAAGGAGCCGTATTCGCGCGCCAACCCTCCGCCTATTGTAAGTTGTCTTACTTCTTCTTATGTTTCTTTTGTTGCTGAGTCCGACTTGTCAAGTCTGACCATTTTTGTTTTGAATCAGAACCCTCTCGTCCCTCCCTCAGCCGGCACCGCGGGGCCGGCTCGTCAGTTTGTCCCCGATCGGACGGAGAGTGACATCGATGATCCTGACTTGGGGGCGGCGGCCATGGAGGCCGACGTCGAGGGAGGAGGAGGAGAAGCAGGCGGCTCTAGGCCTTCGGCCACTTTCGCCGACTGGCCTGACGACGAGGCCGAGGGAGAAGTCGCCCCGCGTCGCCAGCCAAAGGCCGGCCAGCCAAGCGCGAGTTCCTCCACCGGCTTGGACGCTCAAGGCGGTGCGAAGAAGCGCCGGGCCGGGCCGAGTACACTTGGTGGCCAGTCGAAGAAGTTCAAGGGAGCGGCCACCGTGACCAAGCGGGAAGAGGCGGCCGCGAAAGCCAACCACTTCCGCAAGGAAGTGAAGAAGCCGCCGCTGGTCTCTGCGTAAGCGCCTCCGTCCCTTATGTTTATTTTATCTTTGTTGATCTTGTCTGAGTTTTTCATATGCTTTTCTCACCTCAGGGCTCCCCTCACTCTTGAGAGGGTTGCTGCCGCCTCCGTTATGGGGTCAGTGGAGACGTCTGCCACCACTCGGCGGATTGACCCCGCCGTCAACCTTCGGTAGGCGACGGAGTGGAACGCGCAGGAGAAGCGCGAGGAGGATGAGGCTGCCCGCCGGGCGAAAGCGGAGGCCTCCGCCCTGAAGAAGCTGGAGGCAGCCGAGGCCGCCGTTGCGGCAAAGCGGCCGGCTAAGGAAGTCGCGCCCCGGCGGTCGGCGGTGTTCGTCACCCCTCTGAACTCCGCACCGCCACCCCCGGAGTTCACGGGGCAGTCAGGGGAAGCCGGCGGCGAGTTCCCGATCGTGGAGAGAGGCGGTGGCAACGCCCCCATGCCGGACGCGGTCACGCCGCCACAGCCGCCCCCGCCGCCATCTAGGAGCGCACAAGGCAAACAGCCGGTGGATCCGCCCTTGCCGCCGACTGAAGACGAGGCCGTGGCAAGGCTACTCCTTCAAGTCGCCTCGCCAACGCGCCGCCGTCTTGAGAAGGCGACTTCGGCACCACGCCCCTTGGAGACTGGCACCGCCAGCTCAACGATTCCAGATGCCGAAGCGACAAGCGACAAGCCCATTGGGTGGGTGCGAGGAGGCGGCACGGGCCCGCTGAACCCGGCGCTTCTGGATGTCCAGACGAAGCTGCGAGCTGAGAGCGACGCCATCCAAAACTGCACCAAGGCGCACCTGGCATCGCGGGCAGCCATCCGGGTACGCTTTCTCATTTGTCCTATTTTCTTGTTCCTCTCTGTGGGGGTGCGCCAGCGCACCCACTGGGTGTAGTCCCCGAGTTTTGGGCCGGCTGCTGAGCAGGCGGCCCGGAACTCCAATTGGTAAGTTCCGGGTACTAACCTTTGTTCTAAAATACTTGTTGCAGGACTATCACAACCTCCGTGTCACCGCCTTCAACCGCAACGTTGAAGAGCTGGGCAAGCGGACCGCCGACTTGTCAGGGAGCCGGAGTGAGTCCTTTTTCTTCTTTGCGGGGGCGTGCTGGCGCACCCGCGGGCTGTAGTCCCCGAGATTCAGGCTGACTACTGAGCAGTCAGGCCAGATCTCCCCGGCGACCTTCTTCGTTGATGACTTAACGCCTTCTTTGTTTTTTCTCTTCAGAGGCCAACGCCACTCTTCAACAGCAGCTGAGCGAAGCCAACTCCGCGTTGCGCACCAAGGGGGAGGAGTGCAGCAAGCTCGCCGCAGAGCGTGATCTGCTGGCCGCACAATTGGCAGAGCAGAAGGAGCTGCTTAAGACGACGCAGAAGGAGGCAGAAGAGGCAGAGGCCGCCCTCCTGGCTGAGTTCGCGATCGAGCGCTCCTCCTGGACTGACAAGGAGGCAATGCTGGCCTCCGGCTTCCACGAGATCGAGGACCTCGTCGACGGTGAGCTTCTTTGCTTTCCTTCTTCGAGTCGCCGACTATAGGTCGGGCGGACTCCTGGTGTTTTGACTTGTTCTTCATTCTTTCTGTCTTGGCAGACTTCTTCCCCGGCCACTCGCAGGCTGCCATTCAAGCTATCGAGGCCGACCGTGAGGAGCGGAGGGTGGATGGCGCGGAGATTGCCGCTGATGCCCCTCGGACCCTTGACGAGCATATTCTGAGCATTGGGGCTCGCCTGCGGCCGGCCCACCAGATGCTGCGTCGGCTTCAACGTGTCGGCGCCCAAGCGATCGCCACCCTGTGGCCAGACGTCCAGGCTCCACGCACCCCCAGTCGGACTGCCGACTGGCTGGAGGTCGCGGCTGGCCGTCTTGAGGCCTGGAAGGGTTCCTCGGCCTGGGCCGGAGCGCGCCGAGCCCTGGAATTGGTCAAGGCGTGGTATCCGGGGCTGGACCTAGACCGGCTGGCCACACTCCGGTCAGAGGCCCAGCCGGAGCTAGCAGCCGCGGAAGACGCCCTTGTCAAGCGTGCGGTGGCGATTGTCGAGTACACCGACACCAGCATCTTTGTCCCCGAGCAGGCTGAAGACGGCGGGGAGGTACCGCCGGAGTGGTTTGGGCTGAACCCTGACTACGGCGAGGACTCGGCAGAGGTGATCGGCTCCGGCATCGAGGAGGAAGACGAGGCGGAGGACGGAAGCGATACAGAGGCACCGGAAGACGGAGCGGACGGCCAGCCTCAGCTCGACCACGCCTCCAGCAACGAGTCGTGCCCGCCCGAGCCAACTGCCACCGGAGGTGATCAAGCCGAGACCACCCAGCCGGCCGCCCCAACATCCAACACTGCCGTCTCCTCCAATCCTCCAAACCCGTCTGCCGCCCCCTAGGCTGCCACCTTGTCTTTGTTTTATCTGTTCTAATAGTTTTTGAAGAACTTGTTAATTCACACAATTCCACCCGCGGGGTGTATTTTGAAATTCTGCTCGAAGATTCAGCCAAGGGCCTTTGTTATGTAAATATTCATCCGACTTCTATCTTTTCTTGCTCATTGCTCTTTTGGCTTTTTCCTTTGCCATCTTCCCTCAGTTGCCGTCTTTGTCAGTCGGACAGCCGCTCTGCAGACTGTGCGTTTAACTGTAAAATTTTCGGAGGAGATTTGCATTCCATGGCCGCTCTTTCTCTTTGCTGGAGTCGTCCCTCTTGCGTTCTCGGGGCTTCTGAGCGTCGATCAGGTAGTAGGAGTCGTTGCCCAGCACTTTGCTGATGATGAAGGGGCCTTCCCAAGGCACCGACAGCTTGTGCTGGCCGGCTGTTCGCTGGATTAGTCGGAGCACCAGGTCGTCCTCCTGGAAAGATCTCGACCTGACCTTCCTGTTGTAGTATCTGCGCAGGCTCTGCTGGTAGATGCTAGACCGGCTGAGTGCCAACAGCCGGCCCTCTTCCAGCAGGTCGACGTCGTCTTGTCGTGCTTCTTCTGCTTCTTCCTCGGTGTACATGGTGACTCGCGGGGAATCAAACTCTATGTCTGTTGGGATGATGGCTTCAGCACCGTAGACGAGGAAGAAAGGTGTGAAGCCGGTTGACTTGTTTGGAGTCGTGCGCAGACTCCAGAGGACGGCTGGCAACTCGTCGAGCCAGCAGCCAGCCGAGCGCTCCAGAGGCTCGACCAGTTGGGGCTTGATGTCAGACAGGATGAGGCTGTTTGCTCGCTCCACCTGGTCGTTTGACTGTGGATGGGCGACGGACGCTAGGTCCAGTCGGATGCCCTGTGTTGCACAGAAACGGGCCAAGGCACCTTTGGCAAAATTCGTGCCGTTGACGGTGATGATGTTGTGTGGTATGCCATACCGAATTGTGATGTCAGAGATGAAAGTCACGGCAGTCGGACCATTCAGTTTCTTGATTGGCTTTGCTTCTATCCACTTGGTGAACTTGTCCACCGTGACAAGTATGTGAGTTAAGCCACCTCATGCCATCTTGAATAGTCCCACCATGTCTAGGCCCCAAACTGCGAAAGGCCAAGCAATGGGGATGGTCTTGAGTGCAGAAGCCGGCTGATGCGGCTTGGAGCGGAACTTCTGGCACCCTTTGCATTTTTGGACCAATTCCTTGGCCTCTTCTAAGGCCGTTGGCCAAAAGAAACCGTGTCTGAAAGCTTTGGCGACGAGTGCTCTTGAAGCCGCATGGTGGCCGCACTCGCCTTGATGGATGTCTTTGAGAATTGCTTGGCCTTGCTCTGGCTCTACACAGCGCTGGTAGACACCAGTGACGCTACGCCTGACCAGCTCTTTGTTGACTATGGTGTAGGCTACCGCTCGGTGTTGTACTTGCCGAGCTAAGGTCTCATTAGTCGGCAGCTCTTTGCTCACCAGGAATTTGAGGATGGGCTGGGCCCATGAGGGTGCTGCTATTTCTTCGACTGCCAGAACTGCCACTTGGACGAGGGCGGCTGGGCTGGGAGGCGGCGGGTTGGAGTCAACAACCGCTTGCTGGATTAATGAAGTCCCCGGGCCGACTAGCGCAGCCCTTGGGCCGAATTCTGGAGTCTTCGGGCCGGCCGCCGCAGTCCCTGAGCCGGGTTCTACAGTCCCTGGGCCGGCCTCACTGTGGCGGCTTTGGAGCCATCTGCCAAAATCCCCGTACCGTCTGCCGGGGCTCTGGAGTCGGATCCGACTTCTTTGGGAGGAGCCGGCACAAAGATGGAGTCTGATTCTGGTGAGGGCTTGACAGACGGCTTGAGGAGGCGTTGAAGGGCGACGCCGGATGGTATTGCTTGGCGGGTAGAGCCGATTCGTGCCAAGGCGTCTGCTTGGTCGTTGTCGTTTCGTGGCACATGGAGGAACTCGCACCCCTTGAAATATCCACTGAGTTGCTGCACGAGGAAACGGTAACTCGCCATGTTTGCATCTTTGGCGTCCCTGTCGCCAGACGACTGCTGGACTACTAAGTCCGAGTCGCCATAACACAGGATTCGACGAATGCCAAGTTCTTTGGCAAGCCGGAGCCCGTGAATGAGCGCCTCGTACTCGGAGACGTTGTTGGAGGCGGCAAAGTGGATTTGCAGTGCGTATTTGAGCTTGTCGCCTTTAGAAGAAGTGAGGACAACGCCGGCTCCCAAGCCGGTGCGCATCTTGGAGCCATCGAAATGCATCCGCCAATGGGTGGAGTCGGGCGCTGGAGGTAGGTACTGGGTCTCGGCCCAGTCGACGAGGAAGTCGGCCAGTGCTTGTGACTTGATGGTGGTGCGGGGCTAGTAGTGGATGGTGTAGGGAGCCAGCTCTATGGCCCATTTGGCCACTCGGCCAGAAGCATCTCAGCTTCCGATGATCTTGGCAAGTGGGGCCGTGCAGACCATAGTGATTGGATGCTCTTGAAAGTAAGGCTTCAATTTCTTGGCGGCAAAGTGCACGCCATAGCACATCTTCTGGTAGTGGGGGTAGTTCTTCTTGGAGGTCAACAGCACTTCGCTCAGGTAATATACCGGTCTCTGGACAGGTAGTGCCTTGCCTTCCTCCTTGCGTTCCACTACAATGACTGTGCTGACTACCCGGCTGGTGGCGGCGATGTATAGGAGCATAGGCTCCTTAGGAGTCGGAGTCGCTAGAACGGGTGGAGTAGTTAGCATCTTCTTCAACTGGAGAAAAGATTCATCCGCCTTGTGGTTCCACTCAAAAAAAGTGGTCTTCTTCATGAGCTGGTATAAGGGGAGAGCTTTCTCGCCCAGCCAACTAATGAATTGGCTGATGGATGCCAAGCAGCCGGTGAACTTTTGCACATCCAACAGTCGGCTGGGTACCTCCATCCTCTCAATGGCCTTGATCTTTACAGGGTTGCACTCTATGCCGCGTTCAGAGACCAGGAAGCCAAGGAGTTGGCCGGCTAGTACTCCGAAGACGCACTTCTCAGGGTTGAGCTTGATCTGGAATCGGCGCAGGTTCTCAAAGGTCTCCTTGAGGTCTTCCAGCAGTGTTCCACGCTTCTCCATCTTCACCACCACATCGTCCATGTAGACGTGAGCGTTTCTGCCGAGTTGCTTGAGGAGGCACTTCTGCATGCAACACTGAAAGGTGGCGTCGACATTCCTCAAGCCGAACATCATGGTGAGGTAGCAGAAGGCTCCAAATGGCGTGATGAAGGCGGTCTTCAATCTGTCGGCCGGGTTCAGCTTGATCTGGTGATATCCTGAATATGCATCCAAAAAGCTCAACAGCTCGCATCCGGCTGTGGAGTCTATCACCTGATCAATTCTTGGTAAAGCAAACGGGTCCTTGGGGTAAGCCTTGTTGAGGCTTGTGTAGTCAATACACATTCTCCACTGCTTGTTCTTCCTCAGTACCAGGACCGGGTTGGCTAGTCACTCTGGAAAGAATACTTCCATAATGAAGCCGGCTGCTAGGAGTCGGGCTATCTCTTCTCCGACAACTCTTCTCTTTTCTTCTGATAGGCGGCGCAAGGGCTGCCTGACCGGCTTTGCATCAGATCGGGCATGTAACTTGTGCTCGGCGAATTCCGTCGGTACACCTGGCATGTCTTTGGGGGACCATGCGAAGATGTCCCGATTCTCACGGAGGAAATCGACGAGCTCGCCTTCCTATTTGCTGTCGAGGTTTACGCCTACGACAGCGTACATCTCTGGGTGCCCTGGATCCAAGGGTATCTTCTTTGTCTCTTTGGCCAGCCTGAACGAACCCTCAGCCTCTGACTCCTTGGGGTTAGGCGACACCTCTAGCTGCCTGCCGGCCATCGCCACAACCCTGTCAAGGAGCCGCTTCTCGGCCGCGATCACCAGGGACTCGGCCAGCCGACTACACTCAGCCGCACAAGCAGACGACTTCCGGTAGTCGCCGGCTACGGCCAGAATCCCCTTGGAACTGGGCATCTTCATTTTGAGGTAGGCGTAGTGGGGGACCGCCATGAAATTGGCCAGGGCGGGTCGGCCAAGTAATGCATGGTATGGGCTCTCGAGATCCACCACCTCAAACCAAACTGACTCTCGGCGGAAGTGATCTTTGTCTCCAAAAAGGACGTCCATCAGGATCTTGCCGATTGGTGAGCAGGAAAGACCAGGAACAATGCCATGGAACACAGTCCGGTTGTTCTGAAGCTGTCTTTGCTTGATTCCTAACTTCTCCATGGTGTCCTTGTACAGGATATTGATGCTGCTGCCTCCATCTATCAGAACTCGCAAGAAACGAGCAGCTCGTCTATCTGTGGCAAAGGTGGCATCCAAGACCAAGGCATAAGAGCCCGGACTCGGCATCACCTCTGGGTGATCAGCTCTGCTCCAGCTGATAGGCTTCTCGGGTCAGTGCATGAACTCTGGTGTCTCTGATGCTACTGCATTCACCTCTTGTTGTTGCAGCCGCCTGCTGCGTCGATCGTCAGCCACACTGGTAAATATTATGTAGGCTCCGTGCTCTTCGGGGTACTCGTCTTGTACTGCGCCGACTGGCCTGACAGCCGGCTGCTGGGGCGGAGGCAGAGGCTGCTGCCCAGCAGGCCGGGGAGGTAGGAGGCCGTCTCCTTTGGCGATCCTGGTGAGCTAGTGGCACTTCCGGGTGGTGTGATTCAACAGCTTCGCGCCGCTATGGAACTTGCAAGGACCATCTAGAGTCTGCTCGTACGAGAAAGCCGACAACCAGTTGGGCTTGCCACCTTTTTGTCGCTTGGGTGGAGGCTGCCCATCTGGCTACTGGTCTTCAACTATCGCCACCTGCCGACTGCTAGAAGCCGGCTGCGGGGCCTTGCGCTTGTGGTTGTTCTGCTGTTGCCGCCGACTGGCATCTCCTGCCAGAGTTCTAGGAGCCTGAGGGGCCACTTTGCCAGTCGCGCTAACTTGAATCTCCGCCTTCATGGAGGAGTCGGCCGTGGCATACTTGTCTGCTATGATCAGCAGTTCGTCGAGGGTTTCTGGCTCGTCACAGAGGAGCTTGTGGTTGAGGAGGGTGCCTTCTCTACACCCGGCGGTGAAGTACTCGATAGCCTGCACCTCGTGCACGCCCCCGCAGGAGTTCCGAAGCTCGGCCCAACGCGTGAGGTAGTCGCGAGTCGACTCGTTGGGGCCTTGCATGCACAAGGAAAGCTGACGAGGCTTGGGAGGATGCTTGTACATTCTTGTGAAGTTGCGGACGAATGCATCGGTGAAGTCGACCCAGCTGTTGATGCTGCGGGGCTTCAGGCTGTTCAGCCATGTCCGGGCCGTGCCCTAGAGCATGAGCGGAACATATTTTACGGCGACACGCTTGTTGCCATTCGCTATGTTGACGGCCGTGGAGTAGTCAACCAGCCAGTCCTCCGGCCTCACGGTGCCGGTGTACTTGGGCGTGTCTCTTGGGAGCGTGAACCCTTTGGGAAAGGGCTCGTCTCGAATGCGGGGCCCGAAACAAAGCGGACCCAACTCGTCTTCTTCTTCCAGCGCCAGGGATCAGTGAAGTCGGTCGATCCGGTGGCGGGTGTCGTTTTCTCCGACTCCCTCTCGGCGGCCAAGGCAGTCGCTGAGAGTCGGATGGTTAATAGGCGGCGGGGAGACTCTCCTTTCCTTGGGAGGAGGAGGAGGCGGACAGTCGTCCCGTTGTTCCACTGCTCTCGGGCGGCCGTCTTGGTCGCGCTCTATGGTAATGTGAGTCCGACTGTGGCTGACAGCCGGATCCTTGTCTTTCCTTCCTCGGGCGCCGCTATTCGGCGTCCGAGACGTCGCGCCTTGATCTCGGCGTGGAGGCGGGTCGTCGTTTTGTCGTTGCGGCGCCTCCGTACGACAGCCAGCCTCGTTCTACGCGGCAGCCGCGTCGAGGAGCCACTGGACTCGCTCCGTCAGGCGGCGCTCTTCGCCCTCGAAGTTGTCCAGCTCGTCCGCCGCCGCCTGGGCGGCACGAATGTTCTCCGCAGGCGTGGCATACACAGGGCGATTTGCCCCGAACAGGTTGGCGATGGCCACGCCGCGCTGCTGGACCGCGCCAAGGTGGCTGGGCCCAGCTGGGGCTGGCGAGCCACCCACAGCGCGATCCATCTCACGCTGGTAGGCTTCTGACAAGCGTCTCATGCTAGCCAGCTTCTTCGTGCCTTCGATGAGCTAAAGGCGGCGCGCCTCCAACGTCTCTGCGTCAGATTCTTCCGGAATGGGCGCAGTCAGGTCTTGCAGTGCCGCGCCAAGTGGGTCATGCGCTCCTCCGTCGGGAGGCTCGTCATGACCGATGACGAGCACCTCGGTGACGGTGCTTCCGTCGCTCTCCACGCGAGGGAGAGGCTCGTCATAGACCACCACGTTGGTGGGGAACGCGTCGGGCGACGCGGTGTCAGAGTCGACCAGCATCGGGTCGGTGGAGCCTACAGACTCCAAGTCCATGGCAGGCTCGCCGGCGATGTGGAGTTGGTCGAGGAGGCCCGTGAGGAGGCTCTCAGGGCCACCCGTGCCTGTGTTGGATGCAGGTTCGTCACAGCGGCGAACCTCGCCGACAAGATCGGCTAGGCAGCTGGCTGTGTAGGCGATCTCAGCGCCGTGCAGCGCGTCGGCACAAACTCCGTCTGGCGTGCCAGGCTGGCTGCGCTCGCCAGGGAGGAAAAGGGTTCCCGTCCAGAGCAGGTCTCCGGACGACGGTGCACCAGGCCCCAATGTGGGCGCCAAATGTCAGGGGTTGGGTGCGACATATGCCAAAGGATGGCTTATCATGGTGGGGGCGAGTAGAACGTCGCCGGTGCCTGGAAACAGGATAAGGCGAAGGCATGCACGCTGGCGAATCTTACCCAGCTTCGGGGCTCTCCGGGGAGATAATACCCCTACTGCTGCTCTGCGGGGTCTCCGCATGATCGCTATGGCAAAGTGTTTACACGGTTGCTCCTCGAGCTATTTCCTGGAGGTAGGAGAAGGCAAGGCTAGCTCTCTCCTTCCTATGTGACCTGGTCTAGTGCTAATGGATTCCAACCTTTTGCATGGATGCCCTGGGAGGTTTATATAGGCCTACCCCCAAGGGTACAATGGTAATCCGGCTAGGCGCAGGCCCAGCCGTCAGTCTCTCTGGCCGCCGTCTTATCCGCGGACTCCTGGGGGCCGCCGACTGGCTTGGTACGGAGCCGACAGGCCACGTCCGCCCCGGGCGGGTCTTGCCAGCTATAGATTACTGTAGCCATGCCTCTAATGACGCAGGCTCGGTCATGAGGTCGTGGCGACAGCTCCGCCGTCTGGTGGGCGATCACTGTGGCCACTACCTGTCGTGTCTGATTAATGGTGTGTGGGGCCCGTGGGAGGGGCTGGCTGACTTCTGGTGGCCGACTCCCATCCGAGCCGACTGGTGGCGCTCTCGCCATCTTTCGTACGCCCGCCGACTGGTGGGACCCATCATCCCTGGGTCGTACCGGCAGGCCGTCGTGGGCACAGGACTCCGCCCTCTGTGGCTGACGTCAGGGCCGGCATGGCAATAGTGTCGCGCCGCGCGGAGATCTCTGCGGGTACGGCGTACTGTATCCACGCCTGCCCTTGGAAAAGGGGTGAGAGTGGACCTTACTATGGCCACTCCCCGTCCCGTCCCTCTTTATGAGGGCATGGGGGTTGTTGGCGTCACGGGCCGACTCCCCAAGGCCGGCTTCTCTGGAAGTCGCCAGTCAGGAGTCGGCTTATCCTGAAGTCGTCCCTGGGACTCGGCCGTGAGTGGGCAGTCGGCCGCCTCGCCGCCGACTCTCAGAAGGCGGCTCTTCGTCCTGGGGTCTCGAGGGGCGCAGTCTGCCTCAATGTCTTGAAAGGTTCTGGGCCTGGGTTAGCCTACCCGTGGCCCATTACTCCGACATCATAGCTAATCAAGCATGGCACAAGCAACTATGATCTCTAATTGTCATTGCAAACATGTTTATTCATAATAAGCTGAATCAAGGACGAGGGACTCATCATATTTACAAAAACAAAAGAGGTCGAGTTCATACCAGCATTTCTCATCTCAATAAGTCCATCATATATCATCATAATTGCCTTTCACTTGCACGAGCGAATGGTGTGAATAATAATCAGAGTGCACGTGCATTGGACTAAGCTGGAATCTGCGAGCATTCAATAAACAGGAGAAGACAAGGCAATATGGGCTCTAGGTTAAATCAACAATAATGCATATAAGAGCCACTTCAACAATTTAATTATGGTCTTCTCCTACTGACCCCCAAATAAAATAAAAGAAATAAAACTATTTACACGGGAAAGCTCCCAACAAGCAAAAGAAGAACGGGAAATATTTTTGGGTTTTCTTTTTAATTATTACTACTACAGCAGAAAAATAAACTACTACTAACTTTTTTTGGTTTTTCTTAAGGTTTAACAAACACACAAGAAGAAAACAGGAAAAAAAAATAAACTAGCATGGATATTACAGTGAAAAAGTATGAGCACCGACATCTAGCAATGAGTGTGTGTGAGCATAAATGTAATGTCGGTGAGAAATACGTACTCCCCCAAGCTTAGGCTTTTGGACTAAGTTGGTTAATGGCCACAGCTGGCCTGGCGGATATCCATAATAATAGTTGTTGGGGTCGTACTGTGATGAGGAGGAATAGTTGGGATCATATTGTGATGAAGAAGAAGACTCTGACTGCCACTGGCTGACAGTCATCTCTGGATCCCAAGAATAAACAGATTGTCGTGGAGGCTCATGTTGTGGTTCCTGTTCCGGGGCTGGTGCAGGATTCTTGTAAGCTTGGACGGCAGCCCACGTAATGAGGTAGGGTCCTACAAAATTAAACAAAGAAGGAGCAGGCAGGATAATAGTCCAGGATGATGTTTGTTAAAGAACAATTGATACTTAAGCTCTCCTGCCCTATTCTTAACAATAAAATCACGTGCCACCATACTTTTATGATCTAGATAAACACGGAGCAGCACCTTTTCTTCCTTCTCAGCATGCCTAATAGGTATGTTAAAATGTGCAGCTAGGCGTGTGGCATAGACGCCTCCAAAGATGGGACCCTTAGTACGGTTCATACTTAACCGTCTAGCAATAATACCGCCCATACTAAAAGTGTTGTCACTGTATAAACCGTGGTGCAAAATAATTATATCAGGGATACTAAGGTTTCCACTGTTTTCGCGTCCAATTAAACAACGACTAGCAAATAATGCAAAGTAACGTAAAACAGGAAAATGTATGCTAGTGATTCGTGCATCGGAAACCTTTCTAGTTTCTCCTACAGTGATAGTATCAATAAACCCAGCCACATCATCATGATGTGGTTCTTCTGTCTTGCCCTCAAAAGGGATTAAACAAATCCGACAGAAATCATAAAGTGACATCTCCTTATGCTCATCATATAAATGAAACTCCACCGTAGGTGGTGAGTTCCTAGAATGAAAATGAAAGTTTTGCACAAAAGTATTTGTGAGTAAGAGATACTGATTGCATTGGTCGTGGAGGAAAGCGGTGAGGCCTGCATTGTGAGCAAATTCATGAAAATCTTCATAGATACCGGCTGCTCTCAAGAAATCTTCAGAAGGCCATTCACACGCCCGAATCTCCGCGGTGCGCGGCAAATTATACTTAGGCTTCTGTGCCTTTTCCTTCGAGCTTTGGCTCGATGAGCCCCTCAAAAATCTCCTCATTATTTTTCTGAAACAATCTGAAATTTTTAGTAACTTCAAACAAAAGTGAACCAACTTAAATAATATTGATAGCAACTATTCTACAAGTGCCTAGAGCCTATATCAAGCATTAGAACTACTTGGAACCATATAAATTTGACATGCAAGCTCAAGAACATGGTCACCTATGCAGCACAAATTTGCAAAGAATAAAGCACTAGAACAAAAACTAATTGGACAAATGGAGGAGTCACATACCAAGGAACAATCTCCCCAAGCAGTTTTGTGAGAGGTGCTTTGAGCAAGGAGATCGAAAATCACAGCAAAAGTGGTTGGAACTCATGCTTGAGTTGGTTTTTCGGGATTGTGTGAGACAGAGGAAGAAGATGGGTGCTGGGATAAGTGGAGGAGGGCCACTGTGGGCCCATGAGGCAGGGGCGCGCCCTAGGGGGGGTGCCCACCACCCTCGGGGTCAGGTGGCAGCTCCTCCCGCGGTAATTTTTGCACAGTAAATCCTCAAATATTCCCGAAAAAATCATATTAAATTGGCATGGCATTCTGAGGACTTTTATTTTTGGGATATTTTTATATTGCACGGGTAAGTCAGGAAACAGACAGAAAAATACTATTTTTACTTTATTTCTACTAATTAACAGAAAGTAAACGTGGGGTACAGAAGGTTGTGCTTCTAGTTTCATCCATCTCATGCTCATCAAAAAGAATCCACTAACAAGGTTGATCTAGTCTTGTTAACAAACTCATTCCGATAATCATGAAACCGGAGAGATTTTGAATAGCACTAAGTTACCTGAACGGGGATATGCACATCCCCAATAATAAGTATATCATATTTCTTCTTGACAGTTGGTAGAGGAAATTCAAAACCTCCAAATATAATCGATGGAATTTTTCCAATAGAGTTGATACTATGAACTTGAGGTTGTTTCCACGGAAAGTGTACCGTATGCTCATTACCATTAACATGAAAAGTGACATTGCCTTTGTTGCAATCAATAACAGCCCCTGCAGTATTAAGAAAAGGTCTTCCAAGAATAATAGACATACTATCATCCTCAGGAATATCAAGTATAACAAAGTCCGTTAAGATAGTAACGTCTGCAACCACAACAGGCACATCCTCACAAATACCGACAGGTATAGCAGTTGATTTATCAGCCATTTGCAAAGATATTTCAGTAGGTGGTAGCTTATTCAAGTCAAGTCTACGATATAAAGAGAGAGGCATAACACTAACACCGGCTCCAAGATCACATAAAGCAGTTTCAATATAATTTCTTTTAACGGAGCAAGGTATAGTTGTAACACCCCGGATGTAATTTACCTTATATGTATCCCAACTCTTGCCGTTTCCGGCCTAAGTTATTTTATTTTCCTCGGGTTCGGGTTTTTGTCTCCGTGTGTTGTTGCCTTTGTCATGCATCTCATATCATGTCAACATGTGCATTGCATTTGCATACGTGTTTGTCTCATGCATCCGAGCATTTTCCCCGTTGTCCGTTTTGCATTTCGGCGCTCCTATCTCCTCCGGTGCCCCTTTCTACCTTTTTTCGTGTGTGGGGGTTAAACGTTTTTGGATTGGACCAATACTTGCCATGCGGCCTTGGTTTACTACCGGTAGACCGCCTGTCAAGTTTCGTGCCATTTGGACTTCGTTTGATACTCCAACGGTTAACCGAGGGACCGAGAAGGCCTCGTTTGTGTTGCATCCCAACACCCTTCCAATTTGGCCCAAAACCCACTAAAAACCCTTCCATCATCTAGAGCGTTCGATCACGATCGCGTGGCCGCAAACCGTGCTCAATTTGGAGACTCCTAGCTCCTCCTACCTCTATATAAAGGCCTCTCCCTGAAAATCTCGGATCCAAAACCACCCCTAACCCTAAAAAATCCTCGCGCCGCCGCCGGACATGTCCGCCGCTGCCTGGACACACCGCCGCCGCCAATCGCCACGCGCCACCTGTCCCGCCTGAAGCCCCACTTCGCCGCGCCGCCGCCCGGCCCGCTCGGCCCGCGGGAGGCCCCCGCGGCCCGCCACTCGCCCGAGGCCGCGCCTTCCTCGCCGCGCCGCCCGCGCCGGCTGCCGCCTCCGCCGCGACGCGCCTCGTTGCTAGCGCCGACCCCGCCAACCCCGCTCGCCGACGACCCGCCTCCGGCGCCGCCCGGCCTCGCCCGCGCCGCCCGAGTCCTCCGCCGGCCACCGCCGCCATCAGCGCCGCCTGCTCGCCCCGGCAAGCCGGTGCCGTCCCGACCTCCCCTCACTCCGGCGAACCTCGGGCGCCGCGCTCCGCTACTGTTCCGGCGAGATCCGATTGGGGCTACAGTAAACCCTAGATCTGAGGGTTGACTTTCTCCTAACCCCCGTCTTTTTTTCGCGTTTTTCGACGTACCGTAACTTCGCATCCGTAGCTCCGATTTGCGCGTGTAGCATATCAAAATGTTCGTCTCAATGAGTACATCATTTCACCTCATTGCAGAATTTTCATTTGAGCTCATCTTGATGCCCGAAATGCTGTTGGAAGAGGGCTATGTGATAAACTTGGCAGATCTATTTCATCAAATAGATATTTGTCATTTTTGCCATGATTAATGTGTGCATGATATGCTCCTGAGCTCTACATGTGTTTTGTTATATGCCATGCCATCTTTACAGAGGTGCTTACCATGTATTTTTGTGATATGTGTGGTGACTAGAAGAAGCTTGCAAAGTAGTGCAATCGGTAATGCTGATTTCAGGGACTTAGAATTTCACTAAGTCCTTGAGCTGATTTTGTCATTATGCCATATGTTCATGTTGTTTCCTAGTGATCCGTGCCTCTTTTGAGGATGATCAGTAAGGATGATTTGTTAACATTGTGGTGCTCTATCCATCCATGTCTTTGTTTGCATTTATGGAGCATCCTAGCTTGAGTCAATAGAGCTTTACTTTTGCTATTTCGTGAATCATGGCAGATTGTTGACTTGTTAGCGATTTTGCCGAGGATGTTCTTATTGATCCGTGCATGCTATGTTGTTTTTCTTGCCATGTCTAGCCTCTATGCCATGTATTATTGATGGGTGTATGCTTAGTTTGTCATTCCATGCTCTGTAGTGAGTGCATCGAGCTCGTAAACATGCCTACTCGTTAACTGTTTTGCATGCTCCAGTTTTTCACTAAGTCTGAGATCTGTTTATGTTTTTGCCATGTTCACATGCTTGCAATTGTATTTTATGATCCCTTTTGGCTCAAGGTCACTAAGGGACTTTTGTTAAGTGCTTTGAGTAGCTTCATTTCATCCATTTCTTTGCCATGTTAAGTTCCTATAGTATGTAGTTTTCATGCTCCAAATTGTGCTACCTAATGTTAAATTCCAGACTTGTGTTAATTTCACTAAGTCTGAAACCTGTTATCATTTGCACTTTTGCCATGCTTGTTTGAACTTGTTAATGGATGAATTAGCCGTAGCTCAGTGTTCATCTTTTGTCAAGCATCATGAATGGGTCCATGCCATGTATTTTGTTGTCATGTTTGAGTGCTGTAGCATATTTATCTTGATGCATTTAGATGGCTACTTGCTGATTATCGCAGACCGGTGCCATATTTGTTTTGCTTGCCATTTCCAAACCGTGCATTCGATTCCGGTGATCTTTATATCGATTTCAACCGAAATCACCTCACCTTTCCAGTGGCACTCTTGGATTTCCAAGTTGAGGCCAGGTTCAATCATTCCTTGTCAAATCTTGCAAATGCATCACATATCGCATCCCGCATAGCATACCATGTTTGCATCATGTTGTTTGAGCATTGCACGTGGTTGATAGTGTTCCGTTTGCTTGTTTGCCTTGTTTGGGTAGAGCCGGGAGACGAGTTCGCAAACAAGGAGCCTATTGAGTTCGCTTACGAGAATCAAGTCAACTCTGACAACTTTGCAGGCAAGATGATCATACCCTCGAAATCACTTCTATCTTTGCTTGCTAGATGCTCGCTCTTTTGCTATGCCTATGCTACGATGCCTACCACTTGCTTATCATGCCTCCCAAATTGCCATGTCAAACCTCTAACCCACCATGTCCTAGCAAACCGTTGATTGGCTATGTTACCGCTTTGCTCAACCCCTTTTATAGCGTTGCAAGTTGCAGGTGAAGATTGGAGATCGTTCCTTGTTGGAACATTGTTTATATGTTGGGATATCACTATATTATCTTGTTATCTTAATGCACCTATATACATGGCAAAAGGTGGAAGGCTCGGCCTTTTGCCTAGTGTTTTGTTCCACTCTTGCCGCCCTAGTTTCCGTCAGATCGGTGTTATGTTCCCGGATTTTGCGTTCCTTACGCGGTTGGGTTATAATGGGAACCCCTTGACAGTTCGCCTTGAATAAAACTATTCCAGCAATGCCCAACTTTGGTTTTACTATTTGCCGCCTAGCCTCTTTTTCCCTTGGGTTCCACGGACTCAAGGGTCATCTATATTTAAACCCCCGGGCCAGTGCTCCTCTGAGTGTTGGTCCAACCTGTCAGCTGCCGGTGGCCACCAGGGGCAACTCTGGGCTGGCCTACCGGAACCTTGGACAATCCGGTGTGCCCTGAGAACAAGATATGTGCAGCTCCTATCGGGATTTGTCGGCACATTCGGGCGGTGATGCTGGTTTAGTTTTACCATTGTCGAGGATGTCTTGTAACCGGGATTCTGAGCCTGATCGGGTCTTCCCACTAGAAGGAATATTCCTTGTTGACCGTGAGAGATTGTGATGGGCTAAGTTGGGACTCCCCTGCAGGGATTTGAACTTTCGAAAGCCATTCCCGCGGTTATGGGAAGATAGGAATTTGTTAATGTCCGGTTGTAGATAACATGAAACTTAACTTAATTAAAATGAATCAACCGCGTGTGTAACCGTGATGGTCTCTTCTCGGCGGAGTCCGAGAAGTGAACACAGTGTTGGAGTAATGCTTGATGTAGGTTGTTCTAGGATCACTTCTTGATCATGGTTATTCGTCCGTGCTTTGCCTTCTCTTCTCGCTCCCATCTGCGTATGTTAGCCAGCATATATGCTAGTCGCTTGCTGCAGCTCCACATATTACCTTGCCTTACCTATAAGCTTAAATAGTCTTGATCGCGAGGGTGCGAGATTGCTGAGTCCCCATGACTCATAGATTACTTCCAAACCAGATGCAGGGACCGATGATACCACTCCAGACGATGTGCTTGAGCTCAAGTGGGAGTTCGATGAAGACTCTCGCCGTTACTATGTGTCTTTCCCAGATGATCAGTAGTGGTGCCAAGTTGGGGCGATCAGGGACTTTGTCGCATGTGGGGGTTGATCTTTATTTTGGTACCGTAGTCGGACCATGAGTGTATTGGATGATTGTAATGTTATTCATGTATTTGTGTGACGTGGCGAGTGTAAGCCAACTATGTACATTTTCCCCTATTATCTATTTAAATGGGTTGTTGTGAAGATTACCTTACTTGCGACATTGCTTTCAATGCGGTTATGCCTCTAAGTCATGCTTCGACATGTAGGAGATATAGCCGCATCGAGGGCGTTACAAGTTGGTAATCAGAGCCTTCCCCAACCTTAGGAGCCCCCCTGCTTGATCGAATCGTTGGCGTTGTTGAGTCTAGAAAAAATGTTTTGAGTTATTTAGGAATTATATATCGGAGAGTTTAGGAATTCTTTTTACTCCCTCCCCGGTCCCTTCATCGCTCTGGTAAGGCATCCTGACGTAGAGTTTTGACTCTTCTCTTCTCAAATTTCACTAAAAAAATTTTTGGATCACGCAGGTATCTTGGAATCATTCCGATCGATTTGTGACAAGAACATTGTTCTTGGTGCCTCCTGTCATTTAGGGGTTGTGGCAGTGTCCCGGGGAGTTGAGCTCCGAGGTGTTGTCGTCACAATTTTATCGTTGAGATTCTGGAATACCTGAGTTTTGCCAACATCGAAAATCTCTTTTATGCAGTTGTTGGTGAGATAACCTCGACGCCACCCAGTACTGGGGCGGGAGTTCGGGAGTATTGCCATAACTTGTATAATGGATGCTTTTCGAAGGTTGAGGTAGACGATTTCCGAAGTTTTTCTCGGTTATGTGTTGAAGGATGGATACAACCGGATGTAGGATTTGCTAGATTTGGGTGAGATATTATGCTTCCCCTGTATCCCCAACACCTGATTGCATAACTGGAAAGGTTCGGGAGTTCCATAGGTGGGAATTCTTGTAGCTCTAGTTCTTCTTCCACGGATATTTGGTTTCAGATTGGGTGATCCTTACCGAGTATTCGTTCTTGTTCCATACCTTATTGTTTTTCTTCTACCTCAATTCTAAGTGGCTTCTCAATTTATGGATATGCGACCATTTCAATTGGAATGCATTCGTTCATTTTGTTCGGATGTGAAGACTATATGTTGCAATTTCAACCCGTTTGATTCAGCTTCAATATTTGTCTGTCAATGTGCTAATGGATGTCAACCTCTTCAGGATGGCTCCTCCAACGCGCACGACTCCGAATCCTGATCCGCCACCACCACCTCCACCTCCGGAGGCATGGCAAGCTGTGATGGCCGCTACCAATGCAAACACGCAGCTGATCATGCAACTTCTTCAAGAGCACAACCAGGGGAACCAGGGCCAGGGCAACAATCAGAATCACTTTGCTACACTCAACCAGTTCCTTGCTAACCAGCCAAAGACCTTCAGCAATTGTGTTGAGGCAACAGACGCTGATGATTGGCTCGTGGACATATGCAAGCATTTCGAGTGCAGTAACATCAGGCCTGAGGACTTTGTCAAGTTCGCCTCCTTCCAACTCAAAGACCAAGCTGCAGAATGGTTTCAGCAGTACAAAGATTCCAGAGGAGGCCGTATGATTACCTGGGATGAATTCCGTCAAGACTTCAAAGCTCATCATATTCCTCAAAGCGTGGTTGAAAGCAAGTGTGAGGAATTCCGCAACCTGAAGCGAGGCTCTATGTCTGTCTACGAGTACAACAAGATGTTTCAGAAGCTTGCCCGTTTTGCTAAGCAGGACGTCCCTAACGAGAAGAGCATGATATATCAGTTCAGGGGTGGTCTCAGAGAAGAAATCCAGCTAGCTCTCGTTCTCTTTGAGCCCAAGAGGTACGATGAGTTTTACAACATGGCAATGAAGCAAGACACTGCTCAACTGAAGTGCGATGCTTCCAAGAAGCGAGTCAGAGATGCAAGTCCTTCTTCCTCAACTCAAGTGGCTAAGCAGCAGAAGTATTGGCTTCCTCCTCCTCTGTTCCGTCAGCCTTATCAGCAGAAGAGCAAAGGTGGCAGTGGATCTTCCCACCCACCCAACCCAGGCTTTCAGAACAAGACTTCGTCTCAAGCTCCAAGATCAAGTGCTCCGTATCACCGTCCGCTCTCAGAGGTCACGTGCAATAAGTGCCAACAGAAGGGTCACTATGCCAACAAATGCTTCAATCAGAGGCGTCTCCCTCCTCCTCCTCCTGTGAGATCTGCAAGTACAGCTGTGGTCAAGCATAACCCCAAGCACGCCAAGGTCAACTTGATGAATGCAGCTCAGGCAGAGGACTCGTCAGATGTCATCATGGGTAACCTTCCTGTTAACGATATTCCTGCAAAAGTTCTTTTTGACACTGGTGCATCACATTGTTTCATCTCAAGACCTTTTGCATCTAAGCATGAGTTGGCTTTGCAAGTTTTGCCTAGACCGATAGCAGTTGTCTCTCCCGGTAGGCGCATGAATTCTAATTCCATTGTTCCTGATGTTACTATCACTTTGGGTAACTACAAGTTTCTGTCTTCTCCTACGGTTCTTGGTGACTCGGATATCGATCTTATTCTCGGAATGGATTGGCTTTCTAAGCACAAGGTTCAGCTTGATTGTGCTGCCAGGCAGATTCAATTGACTCATTCGTCTGAGGATGTAATTGTCTTTGCCGCTCGTGGTGATACCATCCGTCTGTTTTCTCTCAATGAGAAGGGTGAACTGGATGCCATCTCTCCAATACCAGTCGTTTGCGAATATCAAGATGTCTTTCCAGAAGAGCTTCCAGGAATGCCTCCGCATTGGCCAGTTGAATTCGTTATCAATCTTGAGCCGGGCACGGAACCTGTTTGCAAACGTCCCTACAAGCTTGGACTTGAAGAGTTGAAGGAGCTGAAGAAGCAACTCGATATTCAAGAGCGAATGGGTCTCATCCGACCTAGTTCTTCTCCGTGGGGTTGTGGAGTTCTTTTTGTGAAGAATAAGGATGGAACGGACCGACTTTGTGTTGACTACCGTCCATTGAACAAGAAGACTATAAAGAACAAGTACCCACTTCCCAACATCAATGAGCTGTTTGAACAACTCAAAGGTGCTCAAGTATTCTCCAAGCTTGATCTCCGTATGGGCTATCACCAGATCCGAATTCGTGACCAAGATATTCCCAAGACGGCGTTCAGAACAAGCTATGGTTCATATGAATACACTGTCATGTCTTTTGGCCTCGTCAACGCTCCACCGACTTTCTCTCACATGATGAACTTCATCTTCAACGCCTACACAAATGACTTCATCTTGGTCTACCTCGATGACATTCTGGTCTTTTCCAAGAACAAGGAAGATCATGCCAAGCACTTGCATTTGGTGCTCGATAAGCTCAGAGAACATCAGTTCTACGCAAAGTTCTCAAAGTGCGAGTTTTGGCTCGATGAGGTTCTCTATCTTGGGCATATCATCTCTGCCAAGGGCATAGGGGTGAATCCTGAGAAGGTGTCTGCAATTGTGAATTGGGAACCACCTCAGAACGTGAAGCAACTCCGTAGCTTCCTTGGTCTCGCAAGCTATTGTCGAAGGTTCGTTGAGAACTTTTCAAAGATTGCGAAGCCTCTTTCAAACCTTCTCCAGAAGCACGTCAAGTACGTTTGGTCTCCGGAATGTGACATCGCTTTCAACACCCTGAAAGAGAAATTATTCACTGCTCCAGTTCTGACTCCTCCTGATGAATCCAAACCGTTCGAGGTCTTCTGCGATGCCTCTCTTCAAGGTCTTGGTGCAGTGTTGATGCAAGAGAAGAAAGTTGTGGCTTATACCTCTCGCCAGTTGAAGCACAACGAGAAGAACTACCCCACTCATGACCTCGAGTTGGCGGCAGTTGTGCATGCTCTTTTGACTTGGAGACATCTCTTATTGGGAAGAAAAGTGGACATCTTCACTGACCACAAGAGACTCAAGTACATCTTCACTCAGCCTAATCTCAACCTCCGGCAGACTCGTTGGGTCGAAATGATTCAAGAGTATAATCCGAGTATCGAATATACTCCAGGCAAGGCCAATGTAATTGCTGACGCATTGAGCAGGAAGGCTTACTGCAACAGTCTGATTCTCAAGCCTTACCAACCCGAGCTTTGTGAAGCTTTCTGCAAACTCAATTTACAAGTTGTTCCTCAAGGTTTCCTCGCCAACCTTCAAGTCTCTCCTACTTTGGAAGATCAGATTCGCAAGGCTCAACTTCTTGATGATATGGTGAAGAAGGTGAAGATTGGGATTGCCAAGAGTCAATCCAAGTACAAGTGCTATCGCCTTGATGACAAGGACACTCTCTTCTTCGAGGATCGCATTGTTGTGCCTAAAGGTGACCTTCGTAAAGTCATTATGAATGAGGCTCACAATTCACTCCTCTCTATCCACCCTGGGAGTACGAAGATGTACTAGGACCTCAAGCAGGCTTATTGGTGGACTCAATTGAAGCGCGAGATTGCTCAGGTGAATGAATGTGATGTCTGCAGAAGAGTGAAGGCAGAACACCAACGACCAGCTGATCTCCTCCAACCTCTTGCCATTCCAGAATGGAAGTTTGACCACATTGAGATGGACTTCGTGACTGGGTTTCCAAAGTCCAAGCGTGGCAATGATGCTATATTCGTTGTCATCGACAAACTCACTAAAGTGGCTCATTTCCTGCCTATCAAAGAGTCTATCACTGCAGCTCAATTGGCGGAGCTTTATACCTCTCGGATTGTCTCTCTGCACGGCATTCCATAGTTGATCTCTTCAGACCGTGGCAGCATCTTTACCTCCAAGTTTTGGGATTCTTTTCAAAAGGCCATGGGCACCAACATCCGTTTCAGCACAGCTTTTCATCCTCAAACTAGCGGCCAAGTCGAGCATGTCAATCAGATTCTCGAAGATATGCTCAGGGCTTGCGTTATCTCTTTCGGTATGAAGTGGGAAGATTGTCTTCCATATGCCGAGTTCTCCTACAACAACATTTTTCAAGCAAGTTCGGGCAAGGCCCCATTTGAAATTCTCTATGGCAGGAAGTGCCGTCCTCCTCTTAACTGGTCAGAGACCGGTGAACGTCAACTTCTTGGAAATGACTTGATCACAGAGGCAGAGGAAATGTGCAAAGTCATTCGTGATAACCTCAAAGCAGCGTAATCGCGCCAGAAGAGCTACTATGATAGTAAGCATCGTGATTTGGCTTTCGAGATCGGAGACCATGTTTACCTCCGCGTCTCTCCAATGAAAGGTACTCGTCGCTTCAGTATCAAAGGGAATCTTTCCCCTAGATACATGGGTCCTTTCAAGATCGTCAGCAAGAGAGGCGATCTCACCTATCAACTCGAGCTTCATCCCAACTCTGCAAACGTGCACGACGTGTTCCATGTCTCTCAGCTCCGCAAGTGCTTCAAGACCCCTGACCGCACCGTCAACTTCGAAGACATTGATCTCCAAGAAGACCTCTCTTATCGTGAGCACCCAGTTGCTATTCTTGAAGAGACTGAGCGTAAGACTCGCAATAAGTCAATCAAATTCCTCAAAGTCAAGTGGTCACACCATTCCGACCGTGAAGCTACCTGGGAATGCGAGGATCACCTCCATTCTGAGTACCCGGTGTTTTTCCAGTCCTAGATCTCGGGACGAGATCCTTTCGTAGTGGTGGAGTGTTGTAACACCCCGGATGTAATTTACCTTATATGTATCCCAACTCTTGCCATTTCCGGCCTAAGTTATTTTATTTTCCTCGGGTTCGGGTTTTTGTCTCCGTGTGTTGTTGCCTTTGTCATGCATCTCATTTCATGTCAACATGTGCATTGCATTTGCATACGTGTTCGTCTCATGCATCCGAGCATTTTCCCCGTTGTCCGTTTTGCATTCCGGTGCTCCTATCTCCTCCGGTGCCCCTTTCTACCTTTTTTCGTGTGTGGGGGTTAAACATTTTTGGATTGGACCGATACTTGCCAAGCGGCCTTGGTTTACTACCGGTAGATCGCCTGTCAAGTTTCGTGCCATTTGTACTTCGTTTGATACTCCAACGGTTAACCGAGGAACCGAGATGGCCTTGTTTGTGTTGCAGCCCAACACCCTTCCAATTTGGCCCAAAACCCACCAAAAACCCTTCCATCATCTAGAGCGTTCGATCACGATCGTGTGGCCACAAACCGTGCTCAATTTGGAGACTCCTAGCTCCTCCTACCTCTATATAAAGGCCTCTCCCCGAAAATCCCATATCCAAAACCACCCCTAACCATAAAAAATCCTCGCGCCGCCGCCGGACATGTCCGCCGCCGCCCGGACACACCGCCGCCGCCAATCGCCATGCACCACCTGTCCCGCCTGAAGCCCCACTTCGTCGCGCCACCGCCTGGCCCGCTCGGCCCGCGGGAGGCCCCCGTGGCCCGCCTCCGCCGCCACTCACCCGAGGCCACGTCTCCCTCGCCGCGCCGCCCGCGCCGGCTGCCGCCTCCGCCGCGACGCGCCTCGTCGCCGGCGCCGACCCCGCCAACCCCGCTGGCCGCGGACCCCGCCAACACCGCTCGCCGACGACCCGCCTCCGGCGCCGCCCGGCCTCGCCTGCGCCGCCCGAGTCCTCCGTCGGCCACCGCCGCCATCAGCGCCGCCTCCTCGCCCCGGCAAGCCGGCGCCGCCCTGACCTCCCCTCACTCCGGCGAACCTCGGATGCCGCGCTCCGCTATTGTTCCGGCGAGATCCGATCGGGGCTACAGTAAACCCTAGATCTGAGGGTTGACTTTCTCTCCTAACTCCGTATTTTTTCGCTTTTTTCGATGTGCCGTAACTCCACATCCGTAGCTCCGATTTGCACATGTAGCATATCAAAATGTTCTTCTCAGCGTGTACATCATTTCACCTCATTGCAGCATTTTCATTTGAGCTCATCTTAATGCCCGAAATGTTGTTGGAAGAGGGCTATGTGATAAACTTGGCAGATCTGTTTCATCAAATAGATATTTGTCATTTTTGCCATGATTAATGTGTGCATGATATGCTCCTGAACTCTACATGTGTTTTGTTATATGCCATGCCATCTTTACAGAGGTGCTTACTATGTATTTTTGTGATATGTGTGGTGACTAGCAGAAGCTTGCAAAGTAGTGCAATCGGTAATGCTGATTTCAGGGACTTAGAATTTCACTAAGTCCTTGAGCTGATTTTGTCATTATGCCATATGTTCATGTTGTTTCCTAGTGATCGGTGCCTCTTTTGAGGATGATCAGTAAGGATGATTTGTTAACATTGTGGTGATCTATCTATCCATGTCTTTGTTTGCATTTATGGAGCACCCTATCTTGAGTCAATAGAGCTCTACTTTTGCTATTTCGTGAATCCTGGCAGATTGTTGACTTGTTAGCGATTTTGCCGAGGATGTTGTTATTGATCCGTGCATGCTATGTTGTTGTTCTTGCCATGTCTAGCGTCTATGCCATGTATTCTTGATGAGTGTATGCTTAGTTTGTCATGCCATGCTCTGTAGTGAGTGCATCGAGCTCGTAAACATGCCTACTCGTTAACTGTTTTGCATGCTCCAGTTTTTCACCAAGTCTGAGATCTGTTTATGTTTTTGCCATGTTCACATGCTTGCAATTGTATTTTATGATCCCTTTTGGCTCAAGGTCACTAAGGGACTTTTGTTAAGTGCTTTGAGTAGCTTCATGTCATCCCTTTCTTTGCCATGTTTAGTTCCTGTAGCATGTAGTTTTCATGCTCCAAAGTGTGCTACCTGATGTTAAATTCCAGACTTGTGTTAATTTCACTAAGTCTGAAACCTGTTATCATTTGCACTTTTGCCATGCTTGTTTGAACCTGTTAATGGATGAATTAGCCATAGCTCAGTGTTCATCTTTTGTCAAGCATCATGAATGGATCCCTGCCATGTATTTTGTTGTCATGTTTGAGTGCTGTAGCATATTTATCTTGATGCATTTAGATGGCTACTTGCTGATTATCGCAGACCGGTGCCATATTTGTTTTGCTTGCCATTTCCAAACCGTGCATTCGATTCCGGTGATCTTTATATCGATTTCAATCGAAATCACCTCACCTTTCCAGTGTCACTCTTGGATTTCCAAGTTGAGGCCAGGTTCAATCATTCCTTGTCAAATCTTGCATATGCATCACATATCGCATCCCGCATAGCATACCATGTTTGCATCATGTTGTTTGAGCATTGCACGTGGTTGATTGTGTTCCTTTTGCTTGTTTGTCTTGTTTGGGTAGAGCCGGGAGACGAGTTCGCGAACGAGGA
The DNA here is from genome assembly GCF_003073215.2 of Triticum urartu. Classification (NCBI taxonomy): domain Eukaryota; kingdom Viridiplantae; phylum Streptophyta; class Magnoliopsida; order Poales; family Poaceae; genus Triticum; species Triticum urartu. The sequence goes on along the minus strand of NC_053024.1, from coordinate 441,798,586 downwards.
GCCCGTTGAGTTCTCTTACGAGGATCAAGTCAACTCTGGCAACTTTGCAGGCAAGATGATCATACCCTCGAAATCACTTCTATCTTTGCTTGCTAGATGCTCGCTCTTTTGCTATGCCTATGCTACGATGCCAACCACTTGCTTATCATGCCTCCCAAATTGCCATGTCAAACCTCTAACCCACCATTTCCTAGCAAACCATTGATTGACTATGTTACCGCTTTGCTTAGCCCCTTTTATAGCGTTGCTAGTTGTAGGTGAAGATTGGAGATCGTTCCTTGTTGGAACATTGTTTATATGTTGGGATATCACTATATTATCTTGTTATCTTAATGCACCTATATACTTGGTAAATGGTGGAAGGCTCGGCCTTTTTCCTAGTGTTTTGTTCCACTCTTGCCGCCCTAGTTTCCGTCAGATCGGTGTTATGTTCCCGGATTTTGTGTTCCTTACGCGGTTGGGTTATAATGGGAACCCCTTGACAGTTCGCCTTGAATAAAACTATTCCAGCAATGCCCAACTTTGGTTTTACCATTCGCCACCTAGCCTCTTTTTCCCTTGGGTTCCGCGGACTCAAGGGTCATCTTTATTTAAACCCCCGGGCCAGTGCTCCTCTGAGTGTTGGTCCAACCTGTCAGCTGTCGGTGGCCACCAGGGGCAACTCTGGGCTGGCCTACCGGAACCTTGGACAATCCGGTGTGCCCTGAGAACGAGATATGTGCAGCTCCTATCGGGATTTGTCGGCACATTCGGGCGGTGTTGCTGGTTTAGTTTTACCATTGTCGAGGATGTCTTGTAACCGGGATTCCGATCCTGTTCGGGTCTTCCCGCTAGAAGGAATATCCTTCGTTGATCGAGAGAGCTTGTGATGGGCTAAGTTGGGACTCCCCTGCAGGGATTTGGACTTTCGAAAGCCGTGCCCGCGGTTATGGGCAAATGGGAATTTGTTAATGTCCGGTTGTAGATAACATGAAACTTAACTTAATTGAAATGAATCAACCGCATGTGTAACCGTGATGGTCTCTTCTCGGCGGAGTCTGGGAAGTGAACACGGTGTTGGAGTAATGCTTGACGTAGCTTGTTCTAGGATCACTTCTTGATCATAGTTATTTGTCCGTGCTTTGCCTTCTCTTCTCGCTCTCATCTGCGTAGGTTAGCCACCATATATGCTAGTCGCTTGCTGCAGCTCCACATATTACCTTGCCTTACCTATAAGCTTAAATAGTCTTGATCGCGAGGGTGCGAGATTGCTGAGTCCCCGTGACTCACAGATTACTTCCAAACCAGATGCAGGGACCGATGATACCGGTCCAGACAATGCGCTTGAGATCAAGTGGGAGTTCGATGAAGACTCTCGCCGTTACTATGTGTCTTTCCCAGATGATCAGTAGTGGTGCCCAGTTGGGGCGATTGGGGACTTTGTTGCATGTGGGGTTGATCTTTATTTTGGTACCGTAGTCGGACCATGAGTGTATTGGATGATTGTAATGTTATTCATGTATTTGTGTGACGTGGTGAGTGTAAGCCAACTATGTACCTTTTCCCCTATTATCTATTTAAATGGGTTGTTGTGAAGATTACCTTACTTGCGACATTGCTTTCAATGCGGTTATGCCTCTAAGTCGTGCTTCGACACGTAGGAGATATAGCCGCATCGAGGGCGTTACAATAGTAGGTACTCCGGGGTCTCCAAGTTTCTTTGGTATTCCACCCTTAAAAGTATAATTAGCAAGCATGGTGGAAATTTCAGCTTCCGGTATCTTTCTTTTATTAGTAATGATATCCTTCATATATTTAGCATAAGGATTTGTTTTGAGCACATCAGTTAATCTCATACGCAAAAAGATAGGCCTAATCATTTCAGCAAAGCGCTCAAAATCCTCATCATCCTTTTTCTTGGATGGTTTCGGAGGAAAAGGCATGGGTTTCTGAACCAAAGGTTCCCTTTCTTTACCATGTTTCCTAGCAACAAAGTCTCTTTTATCATAACGTTGATTCTTTGATTATGGGTTATCAAGATCAACAACAGGTTCAATTTCTACATCATTATCATTACTAGTCGAGCATCATCATGAACATCATCATTAATATTTTTACTAGGTTCATGTTCATTACCAGATTGTGTTTCAGCATCAGACATAGAAATATCATTTGGATTATCAGGTGGTTCAGCAATAGGTTCACTAGAAGTTTGCACAGTTCTATCATTTTTCTTCTTCTTCTTTTTAGAAGAACTAGGAACATCAATATTATTTCTTTGAGAATCTTGCTCGATTCTCTTAGGGTGACCTTCAGGATACAAAGGTTCCTGAGTCATTCTACCAGTTCTAGTAGCCACTCTAACAGCATAATCATTTTTCTTACTAATCATTTCATTAAGCACTTCTTTTTGAGCCTTAAGTACTTGTTCTACTTGAGTGGTAACCATAGAAGCATGTTTGCTAACAAGTTTAAGTTCACCTTTAATATTTGCCATATAATCACCCAAGCGTCTAATCATATAAGCATTTTCTTTTAATTGTCTACCAAAATAAGCATTGAAGTCGTCTTGCTTAAACATAAAGTTATCAAACTCATCCAAGCACTGACTAGCAATTTTAGTAGGAGGGACTTCAGCTTTATCATATTTATAGAGAGAATTTACCTTTACTACCTGTGTCTGGATATCGGGATCAGGAGGTTCTTCAGTAAATAAAGAATTAAGATCATATGTTTCTTCAACAGGCGGTGAATTAAGACCATGTATTTCTTCAATAGGAGGTAAATTTTTAACGTCTTCAGCTTTAATACCTTTTTCTTTCATAGATTTCTTTGCCTCTTTCATATCTTCGGGACTGAGAAATAAAACACCTCTCTTCTTCGGAGTTGGTTTAGGAATAGGTTCAGTAATTGGAGTAGGAGATGGCTCAGGAGCTGGCTCGGGAGGTGCCCAATTATTTTCATTTGTCAACATATTACTCAATAGAATTTCAGCTTCATCCGGTGTTCTTTCCCTGAAAAGAGAACCAGCACAACTATCCAGGTAATCTCTGGAAACATCGGTTAGTCCATTATAAAAGATATCAAGTATTTCAGGTTTCTTAAGAGGATGATCAGGCAAAGCATTAAGTAACTTGAGAAGCCTCCCCCAAGCTTGTGGGAGACTCTCTTCTTCAATTTGCACGAAGTTGTATATTTCCCTCAAAGCAGCTTGTTTCTTATGAGCAGGGAAATATTTAGCAGAGAAGTAGTAAATCATATCCTGGGGACTACACACACAACCAGGATCAAGAGAATTAAACCATATCTTAGCATCACCCTTTAATGAGAACAGAAATATTTTGAGTATATAGAAGTAACGCGATCTCTCATCATTAGTAAATAGGGCAGCTATATCATTTAATTTAGTAAGATGTGCCACAAAAGTTTCAGATTCATAGCCATAAAACGGATCAGATTCAACCAAAGTAATTATATCAGGATCAGCAGAGAATTCATAATCCTTATCAGGAACACAAATAGGTGAAGTAGCAAAAGCAGGGTCAGGTTTCATTTTATCTCTAAGTGATTATTTGTTCCATTTAACTAATAACCTCTTAAGCTCATATCTATCTTTGCAAGCTAAAATAGCGGCAGAAGATTCCATATCAAAAAGATAACCCTCAGGAATAACAGGCATATTTTCATCATCACTATCATCATCGTATTCAGATTCAATAATTTCTTTTTCTCTAGTCCTAGCAATTTGTTCATCAAGAAATTCACCAAGGGGCACAGTAGTATCAGGCATAGAAGCAATTTCATCATAAGTATCATGCATAGCAGAAGTGGCATCATCAATAACATGCGACATATCAGAACGAATAGCAGAAGCAGATGTAGGTGTCGCAAACTTACTCATAACAGAAGGTGAATCAAGTGCAGAGCTAGATGGTAGTTCCTTACCTCCCCTCGTAGTTGAGGGATAGATCTTGGTTTTTGGATCTCTCAAGTTCTTCATAGTGCCCAGCAGATATAAATCCCAAGTGACTCAAATAATAGAGCTATGCTCCCCGGCAACGGCGCCAGAAATTAGTCTTGATAACCCACAAGTGTAGGGGATCGCAACAGCTTTCGAGGGTAGAGTATTCAACCCAAATTTATTGATTCGACACAAGGGGAGCCAAAGAATATTCTCAAGTATTAGCAGCTGAGTTTTCAATTCAACCACACCTGGAAACTTAGTATCTGCAACAAAGTGTTTAGTAGCACAGTAATATGATAGTGGTGGTAGCAGCAACAAAAGTAAAGACAGCAAAAGTAATGTTTTTGGTATTTTGTAGTAATTGTAACAGTAGCAGCAGGAAAGTAAATAAGCGTGAACTAGTATATGGAAAACTCGTAGGCACCGGATCAGTGATGGATAATTATGCCGGATGCGGTTCATCATGTAACAGTCATAACATAGGGTGACACAGAACTAGCTCCAATTCATCAATGTAATGTAGGCATGTATTCCGTATATAGTCATACGTGCTTATGGAAAAGAACTTGCATGACATCTTTTGTCCTACCCTCCCGTGGCAGCGGGGTCCTATTGGAAACTAAGGGATATTAAGGCCTCCTTTTAATAGAGAACCAAAACAAAGCATTAGCACATAGTGAATACATGAACTCCTCGAACTATGGTCATCACCGGGAGTGGTCCCGATTATTGTCACTGCGGGGTTGCCGGATCATAACACATAGTAGGTGACTATAGACTTGCAAGATAGGATCAAGAACTCACATATATTCATGAAAACATAATAGGTTCAGATCTGAAATCATGGCACTCGGGCCCTAGTGACAAGCATTAAGCATAGCAAAGTCATAGCAACATCAATCTCAGAACATAATGGATACTAGGGATCAAACCCTAACAAAACTAACTCGATTACATGATAAATCTCATCCAACCCATCACCGTCCAGCAAGCCTACGATGGAATTACTCACGCACGGCGGTGAGCATCATGAAATTGGTGATGGAGGATGGTTGATGATGACGACATCGACGAATCCCCCTCTCCGGAGCCCCGAACGTACTCCAAATCAGCCCTCCTGAGAGGTTTTAGGGCTTGGCAGCGGCTCCGTATCATAAAATGCGATGATTCCTTCGCTCTGATTTTTTTCTCTCCGAAAGCAAATATATAGAGTTGGAGTTGGCGTCGGAGGGCATCCAGGGGGCCCACGAGGCAGGGGCGCGCCCTAGGGGCGGGGCGCCCCCCACCCTCGTGAGAAGGGTGTGGGCCCCCTGGTCTTCATCTTTGGCGAGGATTTTTTATTGTTTTTTCTAAGATGTTCCGTAGAGTTTCAGGTCATTCCGAGAATATTTGTTTTCTGCACATAAAACAACACCATGGCAATTCTGCTGAAAACAGCGTCAGTTCGGGTTAGTTCCATTCAAATCATACAAGTTAGAGTCCAAAACAAGGGCAAAAGTGTTTGGAAAAGTAGATACGACGGAGACGTACCAAACGCCTCTGAGTACCCGGAGACCACGATCTCCAAACGAGGGAAAAATCTTCGACGGAAGGTCCTGCCCTGGGGGATACCCCGGCCGCATTATGCCCTCAAGGGGATCAGCCCTCCACCGAGCTGTAAGTAAAAGGTTACTTAATAATGAAAATATCTCGCCTTACTTCTGAGGAAAATAACCGAAGCATTTATCTTGCAGTTCGGATCTTAGCCCTTCTCAGTAGAGCTCGTCTTTAGGGGATCTTCTTCCAGAGATGATGGAGAGCGAAACACCTCCCCCTACCATACCGCCTCATGAGGCGGGCGACCCCGAGGTGTCGTTGCGGAGGGTTTCTCCTGATCCGGCAAGGCCAGAAGGGAATCCTATGGCCACCCGAAGTCCTCAGTATCCGGCTCTTGAAGAGGGCAATTGAAAGAATCCGACACCGCCTGGTGTACGGCCGGACGTACCGAGGGATCTGCTAGAGCAAGCGGCTATCTCAGAAGAGCACCGCACGTTGATGGGTATGGTGATTGAAAGGATTTAGTCTGCCGAAAGCGGGTTGCATGAAGCCTTTATGAGTCTACTGACGGGTTTTGAGGTACGCGAAATGATGTACATTTTTGACAGTACCGCACATTTTTAGATGTGCCCTGTGTAGATAGTAGCCCCTGAGACTCTGGGTGCTGTCGAAGATGACAGCGCACAAAGGATCATAATCCTAGGAATAATCGTGCCGCCTTAATATGCAGGTGGCAGAGGGTCCAGTGGCCAGCCGGACTGATGAGTTTGCCGAGCTAAAGCAGCAGCTTGACGTGGCAGACGCCGACATCGTACTCGTCAACAAGCGGCTTGATGAGGCAGAGGGTATGTGATTCCTCCGGTGACACATGGGAAGAGGAGCATGATGCCAGTATCTATAACATGTGTGTGAATGCAGATGAAGCTGCGGCCGTGGAGAACCTTCAAGCGGAACTTGCCCGAGCCAAAGAATAAGCCAGGAAAAGCGATGCGGCTGCCCTAAAGGCAATCGAGGAGCTGAAAGCCGAACAGGCTGCTCACTGCCAAAGCAAGGAGGAAATAGCCAGGATGGCTGTGGAATTGAAGAACGCCGCTGACCGTTATGAGCTTCTTGAAAAGGAAGATCGAACGAAGAGGACAGACCTGGAGAAGGCCACGATGGCGACCAAAGACACCCGCTCTGCAATGAGAGCGATGAAGGAGGAGCTGTTTCAAGCCGGGGATATCGTGGCTGGGAAGCCCTTTATGCTGCGGATGAAGTTAGGAGATCCTCGGTACGCCCCTTTGGACCGGATGTGGAGTTCTGCGGACGCATATCTGGACTTAGCGGCGAGTGCTGCCGATGCGGCCGAATACTTCCGACATCAAAAAGATCGCGAAGTGGAAAAGCTGTTCTGGTCACAATTTAACGTTCCAGAGCGTCCGCTTCCATTGACTGATCGGTTGGCCGAATGGGCCGAGCTGAATAGATTGTCCAGACTCACCATGAGGTCTGTTGTGGATCATCTGTGGCCGGGAAGGCCAAAGCCGAACAATTATTTTAGTTTGGTGCAGCAGTTCCTTGGTGCGGTGCCGCACATCAACGCAATGAAGAGGTCGGCGCGCGTAGAGGGTGCACGGATGGCCCTTGCCCGTGTGAAGACATACTGGGCGGAGATGGAGGCCACCGCCATTGCAGCCCAAGATTCGGACGAGAGCCGAGTACCTGCCGAGCACTACTTTCGAGAAGTTCTTGAGGGCGCTCGTTCGATAGAAGCGCAGTGCTCGAAGAATATTATGTTCTAATGACATGTATTCCCATTGAAAAACAATGTTTTATTGAGTTTATCAAGGCTGTTTTTATACTTTTGCCCGAAAGTACTATGATGCCTCCTGTGCGGCCGTTTATGTATATATGTATATAACCTGAAAGATGGCAGTCGTCGGCTTCAGCCCCCACGCATATAATGTGGGGGTGCTCGCAGAAGACGCATGTTCACACTTGATCCAACGTCTTGGTCCATTAAGGAGGTGATAGCGCAGCGAACTAGGCAATCAGACTATAATGCTTTAACACTTTCACTTAGCCAGAGGAGTTTGACAGTGGGGCTACTATATAGCCCCTGGTGGCTCCGCACTCATCCGAATTCGGGGCGCGTACATGCCTGGCCGGGAAACGGCCCTTCGTTAAGGCGGAGGAATCCCGAAGATTCCGCTAGGTCATCGAGTGGTTGACCAGTCCCACGCTATATCATGACAGGCAGTTTTCGACTTTCTCTACTGAGGTGCTCGTCCGGATGAACCAGGGCACAATCGCAGTAGTTCTCCTGGTGCCACCCTAGCCGATAGAGCGGAACGTAAGGCAGCAAAACACAGGAGCCGGGCAAACCCAACATTTGACCAAAGACATGATTCGAAGCTGATTCATATAAGGCCAAACTCGCGACGCCGAACACTCCCTAAGGTATTCGGTCTTTATGATGTAAACCGGGCTAAACAGTGCCCTTTGTAATAAGCCCTTGGTGTCCAATTACGTGCAATATTCTGACGTGGCCACATGCCAATACGTCAGTAGACTTCTCAGTTGTACTAAGAATCCGGGGGATGTGTATGAACAAGAGACAGTAAAAAAGGTTTACGCAGGGTCTTAATCTAAAAAGAATCCTTGGAACGGGCCCCTGCTGTGCTTGTGCGCCTGTGTATCCATTGTGCCGTATCCTGGACGGGTGTAGCACGATGTTCATCTGAAAAAGAGAGGAACTTAGTTGAAAAGTTATCGTGCAAAAGGTAGGTTATACTAAATAAACCATGTATAGTTCCAGATGAGTAAAGTAGAGCCTAATTTTCACTTGTTCACACGCGTTGAGCCCCTTGTATTGTTTTAGGGGTATAGCCACCAAACCTGTATCAATTATATATAGCTACACCGAACTCGTCTAACCGTGTCTGTGGTCTTAACGACCTGTCAGATGCTCTAGTTGGTGAGGCCGTCTAGTGAGTGCTCAATATTTCCATTTACTGTAATGATGCCACGTGGACCGGGCATCTTAAGCATGAGAGAAGTGTAATGCGGTATTGTGTTAAAGCGAGCGAAAGCTTCGCGTCCGAGTAGTGCTTGATAGCCACTTTGGAACGGAGCGATGTGGAAGGTTAACTTTTCGCTGCGGAAGTTATTGGGAAAGCCGAATATAACCTCTAGTAGCAGGGAGCTCGTACAATGGGCTTCTGGGCCTGGCGTTACTCCTTTAAAGGTAGTATTGCTATGGCTGGTTTTTGTTGGGTCTATCCCCATTTTGCGGACTATGTCATGATATATCAGGTTTAAACTACTGTCGCCGTCCATCAGGACTCGTGTGAAGTGGTATCCGTCAATTATCGGGTCTAACACCAAGGCAGCCCATCCTGCATGCCGGATACTTGCCGAGTAATCCCGATGGTCAAAGGTGATCGGTTTGGATGACCAGTGGCAGAACTACGCGGTGATAGGCCCTGGGCATGTGTCTCTAGGAGTGCCGCTTTGTTTCTTCCCTTCATCACGTGTAACACGTTTACTGTTTTGACTTCTGGTGGGAATTTCTTCTGTTCCCCAATGCTTTGCTTGCGAGGCTCGTCCTCGTCTTCACTTGGTGTATCTTACCCCTTGTGTTCGGCGTTGAGTTTGCCGGACTGCTTGAAGACCCAACATTCTCTATGGGTATGATTTGCAGGTTTATCGGGGGTGCTGTGGATCTGACATAGTTTGTCCAGAATCTTGTTCAGGCTGGACAGTTCGTCTCTGTTACCTTTGGAGGGCAGCTTTTGCTGACCTGGCCGAGAGCTTCTGAATCCAGTGTTTACCGACGTGCTCTTCGGGCTGTCTTCTTTATTCTGGAGCTTGTTTTTGCTGCGTCGTGGCTTCCCGTTTCCGTCCCTGACTTCGGATGTACTTTGGTCGCTGGTGCTGCATCGGGAAAACCAGCTGTCCTCGCCCGCGCAAAAGCGGGTCATGAGGCTTGTTAATGCTGCCATTGCTCTCGGCTTTTCTTGGCCGAGGTGTCTGGCAAGCCATTCGTCTCGAACACTGTGCTTGAAAGATGCTAAGGCTTCGGCATCCGGACGGTCGACTATTTGGTTCTTTTTAGTGAGAAACCTGTCCCAAAGCTTTCGGGCTGACTCTCCGGGCTGTTGATTTATATGACTTAAATCATCTGCATCCGGTGGTCGGACATAGGTCCCTTGAAATTTTTCCCAAAAAGCGTCTTCGAGCTCTTCCCAGCTTCCAATGGAGTTTTCGGGGAGGCTTTTAAGCCAGTGCCAAGCTGGCCCTTTGAGGTTGAGGGGTAAGTACTTGATGGCGTGGAGATCGTCTCCTTGAGCCATGTGGATATGGAGGATGTAGTCCTCAATCCAGACCCCAGGGTCTGTCGTTCCGTCGTATGCCTCTATGTTTACGGGTTTGAATCCCTTTGGAAATTCATGGTCCAGCACCTCATCGGTGAAACATAGGGGGTGTGCGGCACCCCTGTATTCGGGTGTACCGTGGTGTTCGGATTTTTGTGTGTTGCATTGCGTGCTGGAGTGCGCTTGCTTGGCCCGTAGATGGATCTGGTTGCGCCGTCCTTTTGATGCAAGCCGTCACGTGGATCGCGTACTGGCTTGTGTGCGGCATCGTTTGCCGCTCTATGTTTGCCACGAGGTCGTCTATCCGACCGGATGGCTGTTTTGTTTTTTGATTGCGGGGGATCTAAGGCCTCCTCATCGAATTCAGGTAGCAGCTTTCGCTTCGGGTAGCTCTTTGTGTGGCGACTACCGCCGTACTTTGCTACAGTGTTGAGTACTTCACTCCATCTAATTCCGAGTGTGTCTTGTGCAGCCCTGAGCCTTTGCTTCTGCTTTTTCAGACTCCTCGCAGTGGCAACAAGCCTTTGATGGGTATTCTGTTGCTCCGAGTGCCTATCCAGCGTGATGTCATCCGGACTGTTATCTTCGTCGGAGTCGGGTTGTTCGGTTTGATTCTCCGTGTTGCCGTGGTCGGACGGTGGTTCAATGCCGTGTTTGTCGTTCGCTGGCTCGCCCTGCTCTATCGCTGGGTCTATATGATTGTTGTTTCTGTCGAGGCGGGATTTGGAGCGGCGCTTACGTCACCGCTTTGACTGCTTCTCGAGGGAACGATCCTTCGCTGTGTCCTTCCGTTCCTCGTCGACGTTTTCTTTGGGTGTGTCCACCATGTATACATCATATGATGAAGTGAGCGTCCAGTGCCCTGTGGGCAGTGGCTCCTGTTCGTCTCCTGCATCGTCGTCCATACCGTCGATGTCTTCGGAGTCGAAGGCGAGCATGTTGGTAAAATCATCGACGGTGGCTACTAAGTGGGTGGTGGGTGGGTGGGCGGTGAATTTCTTCGTCGTCCGCATCCCGATCTGGCCGGCCATAGTTCGGCCAGGACTCTCCTGACAAGGAGAGAGACCTTAATGAGTTCAGTATGTCGCCAAAGGGCGAGTGCTGAAGGATATCCGCGGAGGTGAACTCCATGATCGGCGCCCAGTTGGATTCGATAGGCACGGGCGCAGGCGGTTCGGAGTCCGTGGCCGGGGAAGAATCCGGCAGTTCGGCGTCACGGCTCCCGTGAAGGGTAATGTCGATACTCGGCTCGATCGCCGCTGAGAGTGCGGCCTCTGTGGCGGGGTCTATCCGCCCGTCCATGGATGGTGCAATTGGATCCGAATTGAGGGTCGGAGCGGTTGCCGGTGGAGTCTCCTGAACACTGTCTGATGGTAGAGCTAAATCATGCTCATCATGACCGTGCGGTGCACTCGGCAGGGGCTCGAATCCGTCGAAGATCAAGTCTCCACGGATGTCGGCCGTGTAGTTTAAGCTTCCAAACGTAACCTGGTGGCTAGGGGCGTAACTCTCGATCTGCTTCAGATGGCCAAGCGAGTTGGCCTGCAGTGCGGAGCCGCCGGATACAAAGATCTGTTCGAGGAGAAAAGTCTCACCCCGGACTGCATCGCTATCGATGATTGAAGGAGCCATCCAGCCTAACGATGACGACACAGAGGAACTCTCAATGAAAGCACCAATGTCGGTGTCAAAACCGGCGGATCTCGGGTAGGGGGTCCTGAAGTGTGCGTCTAGGCGGATGGTAACAGGAGGCGGGGGACACGAAGTTTACCCAGGTTCGGGCCCTCTTGATGGAGGTAATACCCTACGTCATGCTTGATTGTTCTTGATAATGTGAGTAGTACAAGAGTTGATCTACCACGAGATCGAAGAGGCTAAACCCTAGAAGCTAGCCTATGGTATGATTGTTGTTGTTGGTCCTACGGACTAAACCCTCCGGTTTATATAGACACCGGAGGGGGCTAGGGTTACACAGAGTCGGTTACAAGGAAGGAGCTCTACATATCCGTACAGCCAAGCTCGCCTTCCACGCCAAGGAGATTCCCATCCGGACACGGGAGGAAGTCTTCAATATTGTATCTTCATAGTCCAACAGTCCGACCAAAGGATATAGTCCGGCTGTCCGGATACCCCCTAATCCAGGACTCCCTCACTCGGCGTCTTCTTTCTTTAGTCCCTAAAAGTCCCTCCTGCTTGGTTTAGATAGGACTGACACGGGCTTTTTTTAGTCCCTACACCGAAATGTCCCTGTAAACAAACACCCTCTAATAATGCCGCCGGAAAATTGATGCAATGCCACAGTTAAAAGCAAATTACATTTTTAACGAATTTTATTGCTAATATAATCTCTCTATTAATATTAATCAATGCCACCGTTTGAGAAATTCTACTGTCTTGCTTTCTTTCCCATTTAGATAAGTTAGATGCTTCTTTTTGTTGGCTTCTGTGTCATCCACTGTTATTGACCACTAGTTGTTTCCTTTGCACCTCTGTGTAAACAGGGTTATCTACTTCACCTCGTTGCTATTGTGACCTTTTGTTGCACCGCACAAAACACTTTTGTTTTAAGAGTGTTTTGTGCAGTTCAACCAAAATGTCACACCGACAACGTTGCTTGATTGCTTGATCTTAGTGGAACTGCACAAGCGGAGATCTTACTTCCTATCCGTGCTGGGAAATTTGGTTCAGATCTTCTTCTTGTGAGTTGTTTGAATTCCGCGTCATGAGAGGTCAGTACTAGCCTTCTTTCACATGATTGTGCAGTGTGCTTTCATATGTTGTGCTACTTGTATGCTAATGTTTCTTGATTTTAGGGAACTGCACAAATGGAGACAAGACTTCCAATCTGTATGTGCACCATAATATCCCACTGAGGTAAGATAAGGATATTTCACAACCGTTGGCCTGTATTTTGCCACTTTCATTTGAAAATTAAAGTCATTGTTTAGTGCTATACTTGTGCTCACTAATTGACATGCCAAATCTTACATTGAAGGCGAAGCTTGTCTGTTATTTAACCAAGTGATGAAGGGGAAGAACAAGCGGAAGAAAAACAAAAATCAACTCCAGGTGCTGTAATGAAGCACTGGAACTGTGATGACACAAGTAATGATATAGGTTTGCATCTTAATTTATTTCTATAGCTGGAACGAGCAATTGTTTTTCCACTGATTTGATGCCACTCTTAATGTAATATGTAATTATCTCTACTTGTGCAAACAGGGATCTTCTTTGAAGATACCATATATTTTAGTGGGACTACACAAGAAGATGTTGGAAACATTAAACTAATCGAGGAGTATATAGTAAGCATGGCAACCACAGTAGATAACAACAGATGGTTCCAGAGAAGTGATTGATCTGTATGCTCTACACAATAAGCCTCCTGACAAAGGTTGGTGTAAGTGCATCTAGTGCCACCCCTAGTTGGTTTTGGAGTATTGACGACAACCTGGTTGAGGGACTAATGTGTTTGTGAGAATTGCAGGATAACACAGGTAGAAGTCCCTCGTTGATTCGGTTTTCCTATTGGAGATGACCCCTAAAAATGTATGACGACATTGAAGTCAAAGGTGGTATGTGAAGACATTCACATTGAAGACTATGATAAGAGAAGACATCATGTGAAGACTATGGAGCGCGAAGACTTAGCAGTTTCGTCGTTCTGTGTTTTTCTTTGTTGAGTCATAGGAACCACCATACTGTTAAGTGGGGTCCAAGAGAACCAGTCAGAATGACTGAAGTGATGCTTAACCAAAATCCTATGTCTTCGAGTGAAGACTATGAGAGCAAATCTTGTCCAGAGTTGGATAAGTCACCTTTGCTTGTAGTCCAAGTAAAGTTGTCGTGTGTGTTTGAAATCTGACTGTTGGAACACGTGTCAGTTCCTTAATGACCAAGGGTCATTTCAGACAAACCAGGTCGGGTTGCCCAGTGGCTATAAATAGCCCACCCCCTACAACCATAAACGGTTGGTTGCTCAGAGTTAGAGTACGGCTTTTGACGTTTGAGAGCAACCCACCTCGAAGCCTTTGAGAGAGAATTACTTGCGAGGATAAAGCGCTAAACACCCAGAGCCAAAGAGTGTTAGGCATCACTTAAGTCTTCCTGTCTGTGTGATCTAAAGACTTATTACACTTGAGGACTGTGAATCCTCCAGCCGGTTAGGCGTCGCGTTCTGAGCATCCAAGAGTCATTGTGGATCACCGGTGAACGAAGTCTGTGAAGGTTTGGAAGTCTACCTTGAAGACTTACCAGAGTGATTGGGCGAGGACTGGGTGTCCTTAGCTCAAGGGGAATAAGGTGAAGACGAGGTCTTCTGAGTTGAATCTCAGCCTCCCTAACCAGATGTACAGTTGTCACAGCAACTGGAACTGGTCCAACAAATCATTGTTTTCAACGAGTCACTGGTTTCATCCTCCCCTTCCCTTTACTTACTGTTGGTCCTTGTGAAGTCATTGTATGATTGCATTATCTTTTGTCTTCACTGAGTGACTGCTTGTTCTGATTGGCTTCACAATATCTTCCTACCTGATCTTTACTGCCTAGCTGCTATTAGTCATTGTGCTTTCACTTCATCGAATACTCGACTATGGTTTGCCTAGTGTAGTCTACCTTCCGCTGCATGGTAATAGGTTTATTTCTATCGTTTGTCTTCGAAACTTCCATGTTTTGAAGACTTTCATAAAAATCACCTATTCACCCCCCCTCTAGTCGATCACTACCACTTCCAATTGGTATCAGAGCAAGGTACTCCCTTGTTCTGTGTGATTCGGTTTAACCACCTAGAGTTTTAGCTATGTCGACTGCAGGGATAATTAAAGTCTCCGCTGCATGCCCCGTCTTCGATGGAACTGAATATCCCTACTGGAAGAATAAGATGTGCATGCATCTTGAAGCCATTGATGTCGACCTATGGTATGTCGTCAAGAATGGCGTTCCCAAGGCTGGTGAAGGTGTCACCGCTGCTGATGTCAACAAGTTCGTTCAACTGGACTCCACTGCCAAGAACATCATCTTTGGTCATCTGACCAAAGGACAGTATGGCCGCGTGAGTGCTTTGGAAACATCTAAGCTAGTCTGGGACTGGCTCTCCAAGTTCAATGAAGGCGTCTCAACCCAGAGAGATCAGAGAATCAGTGTCCTTCGCAACCTCTTCAACCGCTTCAAGAGAAATGACAATGAGAATGTCCAGCTCACGTTTGATCGACTCACTAACATCACAAATGAGCTTCAAGCTCTCGGCACCACTGAGATCACCAAGCATGAAGTCGTCAAGACACTCCTGAGATCACTTGACAGCTCGTTTGACACCCTAGCCCTGATGATTCAAGAACGTCCTGACTTCAAGACACTCGATCCGTCTGGCATACTTGAGAGGCTCAACACACACGTGTTTCATCTTTCTGAGAAAAGAGACATCTACGGTCCCAACCATGGGCGAACTCGTGCCTTGAAGGCAAAAGTTGTCTCCTCATCTGAAGAAGAATCTGATAGCAGTTCTGATGATCCTGAAGACATTGGAAAGGAGCTTGCTATGCTTGTGAAGAAGTTCCAAAAATTCACCAAGAAGAAAGGCTTCAGAAATTCTTCACGATCAAGCTCAAGGAATGATGAAGCTTCTGCTCATGACTACAAGAAGAGAACATGCCACAAGTGCAAGAAACCTTGCCACTACATCTTTGAGTGTCCGCAGTGGGACAATGAGAAGAAGAAGAAGAAGAAGAGCAAGGAGTATGACTCTGACGACAAGAAGAAGAAGAAATACTCAAAGTCTTCTTCCAAGTCTTCCTCAAAGTCTTCATCACACAAGAAGAGCTCATCTGGCAAGGCACGTGCGTTTGTTGGCAAGGAAATGGATCCAGAGGAGGAGTCCGCTTATGAGGAGGCGGAGGTGGAGTCTGAGGAGGAGTCCGATTCTGGCTTGCGAGTCTGGCTACAGCATACGTTGCCAAGTCCATCTTCAACACTGAAGACAATGACTTCATCACTGACACCGATGCAAATGACAAGGACTACTCCGCTCCTACCTACATTTTCATGGCACGCGGTGCCAAGGTAAACACACACACTACTCACTATCAAACATCTAGTGAAGATGACTCTGATTGTGGTTCCAAACCCAGCTACAAAACACTTGCTAAAATTGCAACTGAACAACAGAAAGCTATGGAACATATTCAAAAACTGTTAGACAAAAGCGATGATCTGTTAGATGCTGAAATGACTCGATCTCAGTCGTTAATTAAAGACATAAAAAATCTTCACATTAAGTATGAGGAACTTGAAAGTCGTCATGAAACGCTCTCAACAACTCATGAAAAGCTTTCCTATGATTATCTTCAAAGGAAGCAAGATCTTGAGAAATTGAGAGCGGCTCATGAAGATCTTCAAAAGGAAAACGAGTCACTTCGCGCCGAACAGATCAGTTCAGCTCAAGAAGGATTTGAACCACCATGTCTTAAATGCATCGAGCGTGACAACGCTACTTCTGTTGTTGGGTGTTCTACTGCTGCTACTATTGCAATATCTTCAACTGTTGATGTGGTAACTAACCCCTCTGCTGAGGATACCACTGCTATTGCTGATGAGAATGCTAGGTTGAAGACATTGCTTGAAACAGGGATGTACAAAAGTATCAAAGGGCATCAGACACTATGTGATGTCCTCAAAAGGCAGATCCTGAACCGAAACCCTAGGAAAGAGGGTGTTGGGTTCGAAAGGAAAATGAATGCTGATGGCTCTTACTGGAAACCTGAGCAGTACCCCAAAACCACATGGGTTGCTGCAAAGGAACCTTCAGCGGATCCATCCACCCTATCTGGCTTCACTTGTGCTAACCCATTGTTATTGATGAATCCTTTGATGCAAACTATAAACTGTTTAAGAATCAGAATGGTGAAGTGTTTGCCAGGTATATTGGTAGTAACTGCAGGAATGGGCCGCCTATGACGAAAGTCTGGGTGCCGAAAAGGTGTTTGGAGAATCTTCCTGTGAATGTCATCATGACACCACAAGTGAATAAGACAAACCCCAGACCACAGGCTTCATATGGTCCAAAGGCTTCATACAGATAGAGGACTCACCTGAGTCGCACTAACGCAAATGTTTTGCAGGGAAACCTTACTCAGGCCTATGAATATGAGCGCGTTTCATCAAACCGCCATGTTCATAAGACCAAAAACTATTCTGCTTATCCTTATGAGTACTATTGTCCACCTGCAAGACTTTTTGCTAGGGCTCCAAAGCCAAAGTTCTCAGATGCTGCACTTAGACTCATTGCTTCGAAGCCACCCTTGAAGATGTGGGTGGCTAAGAAAGCTTAACTCTCTTTTGCAGGGAAAGGTCTCCAGCCGAAAACCAAAATCGTCGGAAGCTATTGCTGGGGACCTTAAACATCTTGTAGGGCGCAAGATCAAATGCCCAAATGGTCTTATTATGTATTATGTACTAATCACATGACTGGCAAGCGAAGCCTTCTTATGGACTCAACCTTCCGTCCATCTGACAAAAGTCACATCACATTTGCTGACACTGGTAAAAGCAAGGTATTGGGTCTAGGTAGAGCTGCAATCTCAAAGGATCAACACATGGATAAAGTCATGCTTGTTGAATCCCTTGGTTTCAACTTAATGCCTGTCTCCATGCTTTGCGATTTAAACATGATTGTAATGTTTGGAAAATATCGTTGCCTTGTTATAATGGAATCTGACAAGTCTCTAGTGTTTGAAGGGTATCGGAAAGATGATTTGTACGTGGTAGATTTCTCAGCAGGACCACAACTTGTCGTATGTCTTCTAGCAAAAGCTTCTGAATGTTGGCTCTGGCATCGGAGGCTAGGGCATGCTGGCATGAGGAACCTGCACACCCTTGCAAGGAAGAAGCATTTCATAGGCATCGAGGGTGTCAAGTTCAAGAAAGATCACTTATGCAGTGCCTGTGAAGCAGGAAAGATGACGAGGGCCAAGCATCCCTCGAAGACAATCATGACAACGACTCAACCCTTCGAACTGCTCCACACGGACCTTTTCGGTCCCACTCATTACTCAACTCTTACTACTACTGCTTGTCTCTATGGCTTTGTCATTGTTGATGATTATTCAAGATATACCTGGGTGCATATAATCCTCTACAAGACTGAAGTGTAGGATGTCTTCAGACGCTTCGCCAATCGAGCCATGAACAACTATGGCGTCAAGATCAAGCACATCAGAAGTGACAATGGCACTGAATTCAAGAACACTGGTCTAGACACTTATCTTGATACTTTGGGCATTACACATGAATTCTCAGCTCCGTACACACCGCAGCAGAATGGCGTCATGGAACGCAAGAACAGAACACTCATTGAGATGGCCCAGACAATGCTTGATGAATACAAGACTCCAAGAAAGTTCTGGCCTGAAGCCATTGATACTGCATGCCATATCATCAACCATGTGTATCTTCACAAACTTCTCAACAAGACATCCTATGAGCTCCTTACTGGCAAGAAGCCAAATGTCAGTTACTTCAGAGTATTTGGTGCCAGGTGCTGGATCAAGGATCCACATCACACTTCAAAATTTGCACCAAAAGCACATGAAGGTTTTATGCTTGGATATGGAAAGGATTCGCACTCCTACAGAGTCTTCAACCTTTTTCACTATAAAGTGGTTGAAACAGTGGATGTGCGGTTCGATGAGACTAACGGCTCACAAAGAGAGCACCTGCCAAACGTACTAGATGAAGTTCCATCCAGTGAATCAATCAAACTTATGGGAACTGGAGAAATCATACCATCTGAATCTCAGCCTGAAGAGGAACTTATCATCTCCGCATCTGATCAAACTGAAGACAATGCTCAACCTGAAGACAATCCTTCTAACGATGACAATGATCAGCAAGAGCAAAATCTTCATCATGTACATCCTCGTGTTGCAAATGAAGTACATATTGAGAGAATAATTGATAGCATCAATGCACCAGGTCCACTCACTCGTTCGAGGGCAACACAGCTAGCAAATTTCTGTGGGCACTTCGCATTCTTCTCAATATCTGAACCCAAGAAAGTTGAAGAAGCCTTCATGGAACCTGAATGGATTCTAGCTATGCAAGAAGAGCTTCAACAGTTTGAGCTGAATAATGTATGGGAACTGGTTAAGCGTCCTGATCCTCGCAAGCACAATATAATAGGCACCAAATGGATATATCGCAACAAGCAAGATGAGCATGGTCAATTTGTCAGAAACAAATCTCGTCCCGTTGCTCAAGGGTACACTCAAGTTGAAGGGATTGACTTTGATGAAACATTTGCTCCTGTGGCTAGACTTGAAGCCATACGCATACTGTTGGCCTATGCAAATCATCATAACATTCTTCTGTATCAAATGGATGTGAAGAGCGCTTTTCTCAATGGCAATATTGAAGAAGAAGTGTATGTTGCACAACCGCCTGGCTTTGAAGATCCAAAACATCCTGACATGGTGTACAAGCTCAACAAGGCACTGTATGGCCTCAAACAAGCCCCTCGGGCTTGGTATGACACACTCAAAGACTTCCTGAAGAGAAAAGGCTTCAAACCTGGTTCCCTCGACCCCACTCTCTTCACGAAGACATATGATGGTGAACTGTTTGTGTGCCAAATATATGTGGATGACATTATCTTCGGCTGCACCAATCAGAAATACAGTGAAGAGTTTGGATATATGATTCAAGAGCAATATCAAATGTCCATGATGGGTGAGTTGAAGTGCTTCCTTGGTCTTCAAATACGTCAGCAACGCAACGGCATCTTCATATCTCAAGAAAAGTACCTCAAAGATTGCTTGAAGAAATTTGGGATGCAAGACTGCAAAGGCTTCACGACGCCAATGCCAGCCAAACATCATCTGGGTCCCAACGACAATGGTAAAGAGTTCGATCAAAAGGTATACCGCTCCATGATTGGTTCTTTACTTTATCTATGTGCATCTAGGCCAGATATTATGCTTAGTGTACCAAGCAGCACCAAAGGAATCGCATCACTTAGCCGTGAAGCGAATTCTTCGATATTTGCCTTACACCCCAACATTAGGATTATGGTATCCAAAGGGCTCAGAGTTTGATCTGGTTGGATTCTCGGATGCTGATTATGCTGGTGACAAGGTGGATCGCAAGTCTACATCAGGCACATGTCATTTTCTGGGACGATCACTTGTATGTTGGTCTTCAAAGAAGCAGAACTGTGTATCTCTCTCCACTACTGAATCTGAATACATTGCTGCTGGATCTTGCTGCGCTCAGCTTCTATGGATGAAGCAAACACTCAAAGACTATGGCGTTCATCTGAAGCAAGTGCCACTCTACTGCGATAACGAAAGCGCCATCAAGATTGCCAACAACCCAGTTCACCACTCGAAGACAAAGCACATTGAAATTCGTCATCACTTTCTCAGAGATCATGTTGTGAAGGAAGATATTGATATCATACACGTCAACACTGAAGAGCAATTGGCAGATATCTTCACCAAGCCCTTGGATGAGAAGAGGTTTTGCAAGTTACGGTGTGAGCTAAATATCTTGGAATCCTCAAATGTCCTGTGATCAGGCACACATCCTAACACTTATGCATATTGATGACTTAGATGTGCAACACACGAAGTAAAGTATATCTTCAATCAATGAAGACTTACATTCTAAGTGTGAATACATTAATGTGGAATTTGACTTCGGAGCGCCACGATAATTGTGCGTCGTGTCTGGGTCTAATACTTCCTATACGGTGGGTAACGCCACCACCAAATTTTTCTGTTTGAAGTGTTTCACTCATGGCGTTACATTTGGTACGTCTTCACATTTGGTTTGGCTTCAATCTCAACTTGTCTTCATGATTGTCTTCACTATGTTGATTTGATTGTCTTTCTCAAATATATATATATATATATATATACTAGTGTTCTGTCCTCTACAGCATTCACTTATAGCTATGTCTTCTTGTTGAATCTTTTGAACTAAGTGAATGTGATCAGACCCTAACCTCTCTATGCTTTCTATCTCAAACTCTATCTCTCCAAATCATATGCATTCTATTGAAACTGTCGAATATCTTCTCTGCGTCCTTGTTAGCAGAAGATACAGAGACAAACATTAAGTCTGTTTTCAATGCTAAATCCTTTCACCTGAAACCCGGAGAAGTGGGAACGACCACCCAACAATCCATGCGTGTGCGGGAACGTGGAACAACCTCCGATATGTTGCATGATAGCCACGTGCCCTTCAGATGTGAATCGCCCGGGGCACCTGTGTAATAACACTGTGCCGTCCCTGTCCCTATAAATACACGCTTCACCACAGTCATTATCCTTTCTTCCACTCTCGCACAAACCCTAGCGCCACCGCTAGCCCTCGACGACGCCGGCGACGAAGCGCTTAGCTGCCGCGACCTCACCGACGTCGTCTTCATGCCGGCCGTGGACATCGTCTTCTCCGCCGTCGCCGTAGGTGTCCTCCGTCGCCAAGTTAGAGCATGGACGATCGAAATGCTCGGCCTCCTCTCCCACTCCGTCCAGCAGTTCCTTGTGTGGTAAATAAAACTTCCTTTTTACGGCCCCTTTGATGCTATAAATTCATTACTTTCTACCACAAGCAGTTTCTGTTCACACAAGTTGGATCTATTTCATACTACATATCATAATATGCCTAGTATGTTCACTTATGCTTCACAAAGGAGTTAGATTCCTCACTTGTACTTATTCGTGGATTCGTACAAATCTGGAACCAACTCTTTATCTATGAGTGAATGTCTTCGCACAATGAGGTCAATGTCTTCTAAACTGATTTATCTTCAAAATCTTCTGAGAATGCATATGACATCTTCCCCTTCCCTCGCACCTTAATGCTGTCACAGGTACATGTCCGTGGGAGAATCCCTTGGTTCTCATAGTCTGCATTCGTTTGCAGAATTCTTACAGCATCACATTAACTCTCCCGAAGCCAGTTCCTATTTGACCAGAAAGCGGAAGCCTTTGAAGTCTTTCAATTTAAAGTTCATGGCTACAGAGAGATCAGCAAGGAAGGGTGGCAGACAGTGTCGAGGGGGAACATCAAGAGATCTGCCTGATGACCTCTCGGAGCTGTACAAGACAGATCCAGAAGAGGATTACAATCAGCGCAAGACACGAATCCAATGGATTCGAAGATATTGGGCCGAACAATGGTTTAAATACAAGTTTGTGACCCAGGAGTATGATGAGAAGAATGCCATCAAGAGTCCTTGGGGTGACATTCTCTTCCGAAGCCTTCCACCCAAGACCAAAGCTGAAGCTATTGCTTAGGGTTTCTATCCTTGTATGGTCCATGGACCACAGCCTGAAAATGCCGACCCATCATCACTGCTCTGGTGTCGTGACGATAATCTCTTCAAGCGCAACTTCCAGCATGCAAATGCATCGACAAGGAAAACAAGAAGTCATTGGGACTAGACTTCAACCCTGGTCCTTCTGCTCCCCGGGCTGACGGCACACGCGATGCTGAACCCAATATCATCGGACCTTTCTACAACCTTGATGGCCTTATCACTCACATTTCTGTTCAAGGTGCCAAAGTGGATCATTCTGATGATGATGCCAACACTGATGAAGCCCCAGCTCCTACTACAAAGCCGCAGAAGCCGAAGAAGGCTAAAGCTTCAAAGTCAGCTGCTCCTCCAAAAGCTTCACGTGCGAAGCCACTGGCTACTGCACCTCCTGAAGACAGTGTGCATTCTAAAGATCTATCATGTATCTCCAAGAAGACTGAGATGATAAAGAGTACTGATCAGGCACTGACTGCTGCTGCTATTCTGCGCAATGACGCCATTGATCTGTCCAGCGATGAAGATCTTGCAGATGACGCTCTTGAGCAACTGATCAAGAGCAAGGAAGAAGCAGAGATCTTCAATGATTTGCCTCTCTTTGATGTGGCAATCATCCATAACTTCATTGATGAGTGGTTTGACATGCCCAACCTCAGCTTTGAAGATCTGCAACTTCCAATTGGCCTCAGTGTCACCTTCACTGGCGCCATTGCTTCTGAGCTAACTCTAGCTCAGCGCATCGTTGAACTAAAGCAAAAGATCGACTATGAGAAAGCTCAGTTCAAGAAGCACGTGGCCAAGCTCAGCGTGCAAGATGTGAAAAACTTCAAGATTATGCTGCACGAGCTCAAGGAAGCCTTTCTCAAGAAGCGTGAAGAAGCTAAAGGTTCTCGTGAGCGCATGAAGAGCCTAGCTGACAAGTGTGTGCAAGCCTACAATGAGGCTGAGAAGCGCAAGGCTCTTGGCCGTCCTGGCATCGACCCAAGAATGGCTGCAAAGAAGAAGAAGCCATCAACAGACCAATCTGCACCTTCAAGGTGGGAAGAGCCACACATAGTCTTTCCAAGCAGCATGACTGGCTCGAAGCCAAAGGTCCGGTCAACCGCTTCAGAACTGAAGAAGACGAGGACTGCCGAGGCTGAAGCCAGAAAGAGGAAAAATCCTGATGCTTCTGATGTCGCTCCCTCCAAGAAGAAGCGCAGAACCAAGAAAGATCGGGCTGCTCCCACAGAGCCCCTTGTTGTAGAACCCATCTCTGTTGCTCGCCCTGATTCCTCGCAGCAAGAACGACGGATAGTAGTTCATGAGCCTGCTTCCACAGAGGCTCCTGAAGCTGAAGACATTCCAGCAGTTGACCCCACCGCTGCTGAAGACATTGGTCACCATGAAAATGTTGAAGATGATGAAGTCCTTCCTCAGATCGAGCACCAACTGGTATCATTGCCTGTGCTCACGCACAGTGAACTCATCAGCATTGGCCGTCCTCTGACTCCAACTGCTCAAGGTGCATCATGGGCTGATCACCCACAGAGACAAGACACTCCAAGCTCTCCCCAACCGCAAGCCACACCACCTGTGCAAGACAAAGAAGACGACTTTGAGGCCCAGCCAACTCCATCTCCACAGGCGTCGCCAGCGCTACGCAGGCTTCGCAAAGGACCAAGGCCTCAACTCCCTCTTTCGAGCGTTCCAGAAGGAGAAGTGCACCACCAATCTATTGCATGTCAAGTGTTTCCAGATGCCACTCCTACCGTGACTGTCTCTGAATCCGAAGCCAAAATGGCTGAAGATGTTCCAGCTGCATCAGCCAATGAAGAAGAAGCCCCAAGAGTTGCTACATCCCCGTCTCACCAAGATGTTGTTGTCGGTGTTCTGGGAACTGGGGTCCCCAGACTTGCCTGCCTACGGCCTGCGGCGTGGCTCAAAGGGGGGCCCAGCACGGCCCATCTTCATCAACACAGACCCAAGACCCTCGCGAGGGGCCAAGCCTCGTGGGGCGGACGACACGAAGCTTCCTCAGGCACGGCCTCATTAGGCTGGCTCGCGAGGAGGCGGAGAGATCAAGGCGGGGTACCTCACGAGGTGCCTGTGACGCAAGCCATGACGACCAAGGGTGCCAGGCGGGCGCCAGCCCATGCAGTGTCCTCCTTTCCTCTTTGGTGCAAAGGGAGCAAGCGCAGGCAAGAGCATCAAGCAAAGGCACCCGTTTCGGTGCAATGAGACCAAGACCAGTCCAACGGCAGGGAGGAAGTCATTGTGGAGCCCAAGCCAGCGTCACCACCGGAGCCTTTGGCAGGCGAGGACCAACTTTAGTCAGGATAAGTGTACCAGATGTTCCCCTTCAAAATGGCCAATTGTTGGCGCCCTTCCCGCTCAATATTTGGGAAGAGGCCCAGGGCCTTTGCCTATAAATAGGACTAGCCACCCCCAGGGTAAAGGGATCGAAATCGGAGAGAGAATCGAGAAGAGAGAGAGAGAAGGGTGACTGAACTCCTCCTAGCAGTTCATCCCCTCAGCCAAGAACAGACCCTCGCGAGGCTGTTCTTCCTTGTATTGCTCATCATCATCAGCCCAAGAGGCAATCCACCACACCACACACTGGAGTAGGGTATTACACCACAACGGTGGCCCGAACCAGTATAAACCCTGTGTCTCTTATGCTGTTCTTTCCATAGCTTAGATCTTAGCGAGGCGGAGGGGTGTAGGTAGGTAGAAGGCGAAATCTCCGCGCGCACCCCAGTGTTCGAACCACAAGGGTCTGCCGGAACCCGAAATCCGACATTTGGCGCGCCAGGTAGGGGTGCGTCGGAATCCACCTTCTACCGCTTCGTGTCCCGTCGCGTCGTCATCACCATGTCCGGCGACCAGGCGGGCAACCCAGATCCTTGGGCGGCATGGCCCGCCAGCGCAGAGCCGCTCGCCTCGGGAGACCCCATGCCCCAGGCAGCGTCTGCAGGGCGCTGCGGGCCGTGGGCGACGCGGACAGGCTTCGACAGCTCTCACACCGCGGCAGGCGGGTCGGCAGCAAGGGCCTCCAATCACGCCGCGACCACGACACCGTACACCCGCCGGGAGCAGGCGAACTCGAGGGCCGCGCTCATGGTGGCCCGAGAGCTGCTGTAGTGCAGGCTGCTGGAGGGCGGCCGCGACATGCTGCTGGAGCGGGTAGCAGAGCTCCTGGGCTTCGCCGCCTCGGGGGCTCACCCCTTCTGCACCCAGCTCCCATCTCAAGCCCAGGGCGGCCCGCGCGGGGGCTCTGCGCGCGCCCGCGGGCTCCAAGGCTACTCCAACGCCAGCGAAGCTGTCGGCACCGGACCGGCGGTGGCGCTGCCCCCGCTCCCGGTCCGCGAAGAAGAAGGACTCAACGCGACCCACGGCCCCAATGGACAGCCATGCTACCACCCCACGGTGGGTGCGTCAAGCAGAGCTGCATGGCATGCGGAGCACTACGGCGTGGCCTTCGGGATGATGGCGCCAGAAGAATACGTGCCCCACATGATGGACCAAGGGCACCCTCACGAGGGCGAACAAGGCTCGCTCCTCAGCCCAAGCTGGGGGGAAGAGGCGCCAGAAGCTGAGCTCTTCCAAGAGCCCCGGGACGGTCCCACCGGCCACGTTGGAGGCAGCGATTATCAGGTACTGCTAATTCCTCAGGAGCAGGCATACGCTAATCATGGATCGCAGGAGGTGCAGGTCGCCACAGCGAGCAGCTGCCCCGCTCCCACAGTCTCCTACCCCTCGGGAGGAGGGCGCAGGGGGCTGCAGGAGAGGGGCCGAGATCCGACATCACCACCGCGGCGTTCGGAGCAAGGTGTTCTCAGGAGGTAGGCCCTCTACTGGGGAGGTGCCTCAGGGCCTGCCCCTGGCGGAGGACCCGTGGTCGTCGGGGGAACCGCTGGCGACCGCTCTACCCCATCGGCGACGTCCTGGTTTCTGGTCGTCGTTGATGGCACTAGAGTGTGGCGCAAGGCGGGGCCCTCGTCTATCGATATGAAGCAAGGCTGGTACCTGTGAAGAAGGCCCAGTGCCTGTGAAGCTCGTCGCCCCGTGACACTCTCACGTAATAATGAGTGGGGCTGTACACGCCCCGGAGTCTCAGGGGTGCCGGCCTCAGGCCCTGGGGCTCCCTCCCACGCCCAGTGGTAGCACTTAGCTCTGCGCTGGTGAGAAGACATCCAAGACTAGATTAGGTGCCGGACGCGGCCTTTTGTCTGCTTTCATTGCTTTTCCCTTTGGTTGTCACTTTCCCCCGCTGGATTTAAGTTGGATTCGAATTTGAGATTTGTGTGTGTTCGGGGAAGGGGTGCTTAGTCTCGTTCGAGCAATTTCTCGCGTTTTGATTACCACTTCGCCTCAGCTGCCTCCCCTCGTGAGCCCCTCGCGAGCAGGGTCAGGCCCAGCTTGTGCGCAGCCCAGACTGCCGCAGCCGCGTCCTCTCAGGAGGGTTTTTTACGGCAGATCCTATGGATTCGATCAGGGAACACTCGGGACACCACAACCTCCCACAGGCTACCTCAGGGCCCGCACGAGACAAAGGTAAACTAGCCAACCAGCGCGTCGCTTAAGCCAACCACTTGGCGTGGGCGCATGGGCAATGTAACGTCTACTAATACGATGAACACAAGTTTTACACGAGGGCCCCCCCTCCAAAATGCTCTCACAGCCATCAGGCCAAAACCTGAGTTCTATTCATGCAGGGTAAGGAAGCAGGAACGATGCACAATCAGTCGGATAAATCCCCCAATGCGTCCTCAGGAGCACCACCCGAACCGTTGCTGGCGTCGCTGGACTCGCCATCGCTGTCTGCGTCGCCGCCAGCGGCGGCAGGGCCGTTCACCACACCGCCCTCGTCGGCAACCACGATCACGCTGTCATTGTTTGAAGCGAAGGCCCTGACAAGAGCATCCACATTGTCTTCCACCCAGTGCGCCAGGTCGTCTCGGACGGCCTGGGGGACTGGGGCGATGGCGGCGTCAAAATCAAAGTGGGGATCCATGTTCCGGAGATGGCTGAAGACGCGAGAAAAGGCGCGCCCGAGCAGGGCGCGGCTCCTCTCCTCCACCAACCTGTCAGCCCTGACCGACCGCACCTCCAACTGCGTAACCACGTCGGTGAAGAACTGAAGGTTGCCGGCGTAGTTGACTGCGTGCGGCTCGCCAACAGCCGCCTCGCAGATGTTGCCCAAGGCTGTGTTGGCTCTCTCCCGGAGCATGGTGATCATGGGGCCGTGATCATGCTCCAGGATCCGCCGCAGACGTATCTCGTACGCATTCTGGCGCGCGACAACCTTAGCCTCCTCCACCCGCTGGCGAAGAAGGAGCACCTCGGCCTGGGAGGTGGTTGACTCCCCTTGCGCTACGTCAAGGGCGGCCCGGAAAGCATCGGCCCGCCGCGTCGCTTCCTCCAGCTTGGCCCTCAAGGCAGCAGTCCTACCTTCAGCCTCGGCCCAGATCAACCCCAGCCTCTCCTCGAACTCATGCTCGAGGTTCAAGCGCGCCATCGGCACCCGACGTCCAACCTCCTCCAGGACACGGGCTTCCCGTGCAGCGACATCATCCTCCGCCTACGTCACCAAGCGCCCCCTCGTCTCCAGACGCTCGTACTCGCGGGTATGTTCGGCGGCTTCCAGCGTCAGCGCCTCCTCATGCTTCTGGAGCTCTGCTGGGTCGCCAGAAGCCACCTTCATCGACGCGAGGGCTGCCTCGCGCAGCTCCGCCTGCTCCTCAAGTGAGTGGCACCAGGCCAGGAGCTCCCGAGCCCGCTCCTCTGCCGCCTCTCGCCGCCGGTCAGCTTCCCGGGCCTCCTCAGCGGCCCAAGATCGGGCCTCCCGAGAGGCCACCAGCGACGCCTTGGCCTCTGCATCGTCAAGATCGCGCTGACGGCGCGCAAGGGCGATGGCACCCTCCAGCTCACGCCTCTCTGCAGCCAGGCGCAGGCCCTCGGCCTCAAGGCACGCGTCTTCATCAGCAAGCTCCTCACCAAGCAGGCTCACCGCGTTAGCCGCCCTTCGAAGGAATCCTTGGCGAAGAGCGCGACGCTCCCGGGCGCGCTAGAGCACGTCTTCCACACCATCATCTGCCCCAAGCAAGCACCGGGGGCCACGAATCAGCACTCCCCCTCCGGGCAGGGGGCTGGGGGCTGGCACTCTCGCGACGGCCGGGCACGCCACGCCAGAAGCCCGGCCTGGAGCCAGCACATCCCCAGATGAAGAGCGCAGGGAGCGCCTCAGCCAATCGCAGTCCATGACCAGGCGAGAAGCCCACGGCAGGCTGGCTATGCCACGAGAAGGCCCGTGAAGGAGGATCGCGAGGTGCGCAAGGCCATGATGCGCCTCGGGATGGTTCGCCTCTCCAATCGCCCTCACCACAAGGGCTCTGCTGCTCGGAGCGCTTGAGGACGGTGGAGGGGGCGAAGCCAAGGGGGACGACACCTCAGCCGTCTCCGCGAGCTCGGCTGGAAGGGGCCTGCGGAGCAAGGATCAGCAAAAGCAACAGAAGGATCTGGAGCTGGGAAAGGAGAAGGCTTACTCATCAGTGGCGAAGTACTTCCTACGCTTCAGCAAGCGACAAGGGTAATTGTCGCCCAGGGCCTCCCTTCTCTTCCGGAGAGCCTCAAAGTCCACATGGAAGCGGCCCAAGAGTTGAGCGCAGTGATCAACCTGCGACGAAGACGGAGCGTCAAGGCGATCCGCGTCAGGGGCGCCTGCCTGATGCGCGCTGCCAATCGCCTCGCCAAGAGAAGCGGCTGGAGCCTCAGGGGCCTCAGTCGCAGGCGCTGAGGGCAGCTGCTTGCCACCCTCAGCCTCAGCGGCACGGGCCCCAAGAGCTACCCCCTCATGAGCATCGCCCGGCGCTGTCACCCCGCTGAGAGCCCCCTCGGCCTCTGGCGCCTCATGCCTCCCTGCTCCGCCACTTGAGGAAGAGTCGCCTTGGCCGACTAGAAGGGCAGTCACCATCACTGGGTTCTCGCGAGGACCCTGGAGGCCGGTGGGGCGCGGACCCCACTCATCAAAGATAGGCATCTGATTCACAAAATCGCCCCTGTTCTGGCAGAGGTACAACAAGGCCCCTCCCTACTGGATGCTGCCAGGGTTGGGGTCCCTAGTCAGGATCAAGAGCGTTGTCCTCGGCACTTCGGGCGTCAGGTCCTCTTCCTGGAGCCTCATACGATCATCACGCCAGCTGAAGGCCCACATCCGGCGGGAGTGGCGTTGGAGAGGAGCAACGCGGCGTAGCAGGAACTCCTTCACCACCTTGGGCGCTGTCACGCCAAGCGACCTCAAGAACGTGAAGCAGTGCCAGATGAAGACGAGCCGGGGGCTCTCAAGCATCTCCTGGCCCCAGCCCGAATTGGGGACAGCAGGCGAAGTTGGCTCCGGTAGCAGGGGGCTGGGCACCCCTACATCTGTCGGATTTCGGGTTCCGGCAGACCCTTGAGGTTCGAACACTGGGGTGCACGTGGAGATTTTGCCTCCTACCTACCTGCACCCCTCCGCCTTGTTAGGATCTAAACTGTCGGAAGAACAACACAAGAGACACAAGGTTTATACTAGTTCGGGCCACCGTTGTGGTGTAATACCCTACTCCAGTGTGTGGTGTGTGGATTGCCTCTTGGGCTGATGATGGCGAACAATACAAGGAAGAAAGGGCTCGCGAAGGCCTGTTCTTGGCTGGGGCGATGCACTGCTGGGAGGAGTTCAGTCGCCTTTCTCTTCTCTCTCTGCTTCTAACCAGCCGACCGAACTCCCTCAACCCTCAGCCAATCGACCTCCTCTGCTACGTGGGTGGCTGGTCCTATTTATAGAGGCCCTGGTCCTCTTCCCAAATATCAAGCGGGAAGGGAGCCAACAATGGTGGGCTAATTTGAAGGGGGACAGGAAGTATCAGCTATCCTGACAAAAGTAGTCTTCGCCTGCGCAAAGCTCTGGTGATGACGCCGTCTTGGGCTCCAGGGTGACCTCCATCTCGTAGTCCTCCTGGTCTTGGTCTCGTTGCACCGAAATGGAAACCTTTGCCTGATGCCTCGGTACTCCGCGGCTGCGCTTGCCCCCTTTGCACCAAAGAGGGAAGGAGGACGCTGCGCGGGCTGGCACCCGCCTGGCATCCTGAATCGTCATGGCTTGCGTCACGGGCACCTCGTGAGGTACCCCGCCTTGATCTCTCCGCCCCCTCGTGAGCCAGCCTGATGAGGCCGCGCCTGAGGAGGCTCCACGTCGTCCGCCCCGCGAGGCTTGGCCCCTCGCGAGGGTCTTGGGTTTGTGTTGGTGAAGACGGGCCGTGCTGGGCCCCCCTTTGAGCCACGCCGCAGGCCGCAGGCAGGAAAGTCTGGGGACCCCCGTTCCCAGAACGCCGACAGTAGCCCCCGGGCCCAAGGCACGCCCGGGCTTGGCCGTGCAGGGAGGCGGAAGGGCAAGATCGTAGCACCGCGGGCCCTAACAACCTGCGGGCTTGGGCGCCGCGTGGCGGTTGTCTGGACGTGGGTGCCTTAGCAACCGTGCGAGTTGATAAAGGAGTGGCATCCGCCTAGGCCCTACTTCTTGCTTTCTCCGGTTGCTGCTCAGATCCCCTTTCTCGCGCCCCTCCTTCCTTCCCCCGAAATCTCCAGATCTGCTCTGACCGTGCGACCTAGGAAGCCATGGCGCCTCGCCATCCCCCGGCCGCAGTGTGGTACTCGTCTGCCCTGGACCCGCCGAACGTGTCGGAGGCGGGCCTTGCCCGGTTGCGCCGGATAGCGACGGCGCGAGGCATCGATGGGGCGAAGGTGTTCAAGGCCGGCTTCGCCACTCCTGAGGGTCAGAGGAGCACCTTCTATCCGCTCTTCGTAAGTGCCATTGTTGCTGGCCTGGTGCCTCCCTTCTCCGAGTTCTTCTTCTCTGTCCTCCGCCATTACAAGCTACAGGCTTTGCATCTCCATCCCAACTCCGTCCTTCTCCTGGCAATCTTTGCTTATTATTGCGAGGCCCACATTGGGGTGCAGCCCTCAGTGGCCTTGCTGCGCCACTACTTCTATCTCCGGACCTCTCGCGGTCCTGCTTCCGCGTGCGCGAGCTTCATCGCTTACGGTGGCGCCATTGCCATCTCAAACTCTGGGAAGAGGATTGAGGGCTTCAGGAGCAAGTGGGTCTTGGTGGATGCTGGGCGCATCCACCCTCGGCTGATCTTGCCCACGGAGCAGCCCACGAGCTCCAGCGACTGGGGTCGAGCGGAGCTTACGGATCCCCGCGCAAAGATGGTGCTGGAGAAGATGGACGCGGATCTGAGGCCGACCGACATGGCGGCGGTGAAGCTGACCGGCGCGTCGCTGCTGAGGGAGTTCCTGGAGCACCAGCTGGCTCCGCTTCGGCAGTACTCGCTTCCAATGTGGGGGCCCCGTCCGAGCCCCGCGGCCTGGGCCGACGGAGACCTAGCTGCGGTTCTCCAATCTCTGGTCGGGGGCAATGTGGCGAGGTTGGAGGGTGCTCCTACGCCCTTGTTCCTCCGCGACGACTGGGAACGGGTAGTGAAGTCCATGCCCGTCTTCAACGGGGAGGGGCCCGTGCCCCTGGAAGCTCCCGAGGGACCGGTGGACGTGCCCTCCGACGATTCCAGTGAAGACGAGGAAGGAGGGGAGTGGGGAAAAGGGCCTGACTCTGAGGCGACCGATGGAGAGTCGAGGGCCCCCCTCCCCCAGCGTAGGTCCCGCGTTCTCTGCCTCTCTCCGAGTGATGACGACGAGGATGACGACGAAGACAACGACGAGCAGGACGGCGGGGGCCCGCCCCCGATCCCGAAGAAGGACAGGACCGGGCTGATCCCCGCGGGTCTGCCCCGGCCCCGGGGCGGGCCGCAGACGCACCTTCCGCCTCCAAGCTTCCCGAGGTTGACCCTTCCAGCCGGCTTTCAGGCTTCAAATTTGGCCGAAGGCCGCTTGAGCTCACTGGCGACGACCCGTAAGTGTTCGATTCTTGTCTTTATTTCTTGCTCTGCTTCTGCGGCTTGACGTCCGCATCCCTTGGATAGGTTGGCGCCCGCAGCAAAGAAGTCGAAGGGGGCTCCTGAGGTTCCATCTGTGGCAGCGCCCCTGAAGGAGGGTGACCGCGACACACAGGCTTCTCCTGCCCGGTCGTCCTCGCGAGGCCTGGCTGAGCCGGCTAGGGCGAGCTCAGCCCCCACGGCCCAAGTGGCTCCCGAGGTGCTCTCACCTGCCGCCGCCACTACAGCTGTCAGGGCGCGGCAGACTCCGCCTCAGGATGCTGCGGCCGCGCTGCTGCCTTCTCCTCCTACTCCACCGGCTGCTGTCTCTCCGACTCCTTCTGCCGTTTTGGATCGTGCTGTTGCCGAGCTGGACCAACTGCGGCAGGATCTTCTTGGCGCCGACCCTCGCTTGGTGGCCGGGCGCCTGGAGCTGGCTTCTGGATGGGTTCGCTCCGACGCTTCGATTCGGGCGGCGCTGGTCCAGGCCTCGACGGCATGCAACGAGGAGAAGCAGACCGTCCTTGAGGCGAAGGTTGCTCGTGATGCAGCCCTGGGGGAGGTGGTCGACGTTTGTGGTCGCTGCAAGGCGCTGGAGGACGAGCTGCAAGGCCCGCGGGACCAGCTCGCGGAAGAGGTCCGCCTTCGCCAAGAGCAGGAAGAAAGCGTGAAGGCTCGCGAGGCAGCCGTCGAGGGCCGGGAGGCCAAGCTCAAGAAGCGCCGCGACCGCCTAGGCGTGCTGGAGCAGGAGTTGGGGGCGAGGAAGGCCGAGCTGGAAGACAAGGCCCGGGTTCTTGCCAAGGACCGCGTGGCCTTCACGGAGTTGGAGGCGAGGGCTCGCACCTCGCTGAGGACGCTTTACGACAGCGGCCTGGAGAGCCCACTGGCTGGCGCCGAGGATGGTCCCGCCAAGCTGCTTCCCTTCCTGGTTCATGCTCTTGAAGATGTCGCCCTTGGCCTTGGCCCCACGGCCGAGGCTGAGGCGCGTGTCCCGTCTTCTGCAGCGCTGACGCGGGTCCTCACCCACATCTACCTTCGCGATCCTGGTGTCGACCTCGACAGCCTGCTGGAGCCAGCAAGCGGCGAGCGTGCCGCCGCTGCTGCCGAGGCCGTGAAGGATCGCGCGGAGGATCTGCAGGGGAAGTTCCGGGCCTTTAGCACCAAGCCAGAGCAAGGCGCTGCCGACCCTGCTGCTCCGTGAGGCGAACCCACTCCGTGCTGCTCCCCCGCCACCAAGTGACTCTGTCGTGACTCCTGTCCTACTTTGAATTCCTGCACATGTATCATGCCTCAGGGAGGCGTTTAAAACTTGTGTTTGGTATTGGGATAACAGTGTGGACTGTAATATTCACTTTTGAATCCCTTGAAATTTGCGCTTTTCCTTCCTACTTGCTTATGTTCTACGCCAGCAGAGCCCGGCCCCGCGCGTACCTCACCCAGCAATAGTCCCAACCGGAAACCAGGACGGGACCAAGGAATGAGGGGCTACGTGACAAGTTAGGCTCCTGATTCGCAATGCTCAGGAGTCCCCCTTGGCGCACGAACAGCAAGTAGGGAGGTGTGATGTGGGTGGATCCACCGTTCGACGTCTGCACAGCCAAGCCGCGCGCGTGCCTCACCCAGCGATGGTCCCGACCGGAAACCAGGACGGGGCCACGGAGTGAGGGGCTACGTGACCAGTTAGGCTCCTGAGTCGCGATGCTCAGGAGTCCCCCTTGACGCCCAAACGGCCTTCATACCTTGGCTCCACTCGGGGGGAGGCGTGCGACGAACCAGGCCCGGGGGGCCTGGCTGGGCGGCGTGCGTCTGGGCGTGACCCGGGCGCAGCCCCCGTGCCCAGCCCCCTCGCGCGGCACTCCTGAGGGGAGGCGTTACGATGAGGCTAGACACTGAGCTCTGGGCTCCCTGAGGTTGATGCGGCCCGGGGGCCACCCTCAGTTGTTTATCACCAGCGCAGAGCATAGCGCTTCCGCATGTGTACGGGCATAGCCGCTCCTCGGGAGTGTCGTCAGCCAGCACGGAGCATGGTGCTTCCACTGGTACGTGGGAGGGGGCCCCCTCCGGGAGGAGCCCCCGGGGCGTGTACAGCCCCGCCCTGACACGTGGCTGGCACGGTAGGGCCTGGCGAGGTGTATCTGGGCACCCGTGAGCCAGCGCGGGACTCACGGGGCCCTACCTCTAGGCGGGTTGCGCCTGGCACTGGGCCTTATCTTGTGATGTGTCCCTGCAAATTTGGTTAGATGCCTGCACTCTACGTCCTCGGGTCCCGGCCCTCGAGCTGGTCTCAGCCGTCGCTGGTATGCCAGGTCGCGATGCCGTGGTCAAGGCCAGAGGGTGAGGGCTGGAGAGCCAGTAAGAGCCCTAAGTCGCAATGCTTAGGTACCCCCCCCCCCCTTTAACGTGCAAGTGGTCAGCATGGAGAAGAAGAGGTGCCATGGGCCGGCATCAAATAATCAAGCATGGTGGTTCTAACGCATAACTGGAAATGAACGCAAATGGGATACATGCCGCTGGGCCTGGCCTGAGCGGCTTGGGGATCATGCAGCCCGAGGGGCGCCCCCAACAAGGCAAGCTAATCGATGTGAAATAAAAGGGATACACGACGCAGGGACGGACCCATGCGGCCTGGGAATAATGCAGCCCTGGGGGCGCTCCCAGCTGGAAATGAAACTTGAAAGATATCACCTGATGACGCTGAAGACGAAGGGGTGTTGGTGTAGCCGGCTTGGTGGGCCGCGGAAGCCGACCCTCATGAGACCCCAGGCCCAGGGGCCTCGGGAGGCTCCGGAGGCGCTGGCGGTCCCTCGCAGACCATCTCCATCTCCGCCAGGGCTGCAGAGCGCCTGGCCTCTTGTGCCTCCGTGATGCCCCTTATGAGGCGCTGGTACGTGTCAGCCGCGCTCGGCAAGCCGTAAGGCATGCGAACGTAGCTGTGGGGTGGACCTCCGCAGCGCCCCACTCACGAGGGCCAGAGGCGCTCCAGGGAGGCGACTCGGTTGAGCCCTGGTACGTCAACGCAGACGCGCAGCCCGCCATCCTCGCCTGGATGGGGAGCCACTGCTGGTAGGCGGCGGGCGCCTCTCATAACTCTTGACTCCTGTAGCTCCTGAATGGCCTTGCTGACGAACTCCTGCGGGTCTGGATCTCCTTGCCTTGCTCCTTCTTGAGGGAAACGTGCTTTGAAACACGCCTCCATGTGGTGCCCAAGCGCCTCCCTCGTGACCCTAGCTAGGTCGGTGGCCCACCAGGGGAGAGCCCCCGAGCCCTGCCTGAGGAGGGTACTGGGCGCGCTTTCCTATGCGATGGAAGGAGGTTCCCCCTGGGCAGGCACGGGCCCGGAGGGGCCTGCCTCCTGAGGGGCCAGGCCGGACGATGTCTTCTTCTTCTTAGGGGCGGTCTTGGGAGGCCTCCTGCTTCCACGATCCGGGTCTTCTAGTGATGCGGCCTGAAAGGCTCGCTCCAGGGAACACACCGCGTCCTTCTCTTCACAGGGCACCATGATGACTCCGCCGCTTCCTGGCATCTTGAGGACGTTGTAGCCGTGGTGAGTTACGGCCATGAACTTGGCCAGCGCTGGGTACCCAAGGATGGCGTTGTATGGCAGGCGAATGTGAGCGACGTCGAAGTCGATGAGCTCGGTGCGGTAGTTGTCGCGTGCCCCGAAGGTGACAGGGAGGCGGACCTGCCCGATCGGGACCGTGGAGCCGTCGGTGATACCAGAGAAGGGCTTGGTTGGCTGGAGCTGGCTGTAGGGCACTTGGAGGTTGTTGAATGTCTCCACGGACAGGACGTTGATCCCTGCCCCGCCATCGATGAGGGTCTTGGTGACCACCACGTTGCTGATGATTGGGGAACAAAGCATCGGGAGGACTCCGGCTGTTGCCGCACACTTGAGCTGATCTGCTGAGCTGAACGTGATGGCGCACGCCGACCACCTGAGAGGGCGTGTGGCTTCGAGCCTGGGGAGGACTGCGTTCACTTCGCGGGCGAACTGCTTGAAGATGCGCTGAGAGGCTGGGGCTTGAGCTCCGCCCAGGATGCAGGCGATCGCGCGCGGCTCCTGGAAGCCCCCAGCCTCCTCGTCCTGATGGCGATCCTCGTTTCTCCTTGGCTGCGGCGGCAGCGGTGGGAGGCCTGCGTTGCCTTGCGGGCAATCCTCGCGAGGCTGATCCCTCCAGCCTCCCTCGCGAGGCTGATCTTGCCAGCGATCCTTGCGAGGTTGGTCGCGCCACCCCTGGCGCGGGCCACGATCTTCCCAGCGTCCTGCGTTCCTTCCTCCTCCTCGACCGTAGCCCCGGTCACCGCGGTCGGGGCGACGGCCGATCCTTCCTTCACGCACGGCTCGGAGTTCTTGGCAGCTCTGTTCTTGCCGCGCTGGCACCTGACGGAGTGGGTTCCACCCAGGGGCCACGCGCCTTGGAGCCATGGCGTCTTCTTGAGGAGGAGGCGGCCGGGGTGCCGCCGGAACCTCTTCGCCCGCGCGGGGCGGGGTGCGGTGCAGCGAAACGGACGGCGCGGAAGAGCCCCCTGCAGCGCGGATGAGCTCGGTGACGCGGTCGAGCCATTCTTCGTAGACGTCGTCGACAGGATGGTAGCGCAGGAGCTCGTTTGCCGTGATGAGCGCAGCTCGAGCCTCCATGGGCGCGCGGAGTGCACGGGACGAAGATCCAGCCGGAGCGAGCGAGGGAGTTGCGGTGCGGCCGTCTTGCCGCACGGAAGGATGCTGAGATGATGCCTGCTGCTCGTCCCCCGCCGGGCCGGCGGCGGCGTTGACGGCAGGTGACAGGGAACGGCGAGGACGCCCGTCGACAGGGGCCGTCTGGGCGACGCGGGAAGCGAGGGCGGCCCGGCGCTCCGCGCGGGCCCGACGAGCGTCAGACATGAGCGCGATGGTCGGAGGAGAACGGGGTGATGGAAGACGAATTCCGGTGCACCCCTACCTGGCGCGCCAAATGTCGGATTTCGGGTTCCGGCAGACCCTTGAGGTTCGAACACTAGGGTGCACGCGGAGATTTCGCCTCCTACCTACCTGCACCCCTCCGCCTTGCTAGGATCTAAACTATCGGAAGAACAACACAAGAGACACAAGGTTTATACTGGTTCGGGCCACCGTTGTGGTGTAATACCCTACTCCAGCGTGTGGTGTGTGGATTGCCTCTTGGGCTAATGATGGTGAACAATACAAGGAAGAAAGGCCTCGCGAAGGCCTGTTCTTGGCTGGGGCGATGAACTGCTGGGAGGAGTTCAGTCGCCTTTCTCTTCTCTCTCTCTGCTTTAACCAGCCGGCCGAACTCCCTCAACCCTCAGCCAATCGACCTCCTCTGCTACATGGGTGGCTGGTCCTATTTATAGAGGCCCTGGTCCTCTTCCCAAATATCGAGCGGGAAGGGAGCCAACAATGGCGGGCTAATTTGAAGGGGGACAGGAAGTATCAGCTATCCTGACAAAAGTAGTCTTCGCCTGCGCAAAGCTCTGGTGATGACGTCGTCTTGGGCTCCACGGTGACCTCCGTCTCGTAGTCCTCCTGGTCTTGGTCTCGTTGCACCGA
The DNA here is from genome assembly GCF_003073215.2 of Triticum urartu. Lineage (NCBI taxonomy): Eukaryota > Viridiplantae > Streptophyta > Magnoliopsida > Poales > Poaceae > Triticum > Triticum urartu. The sequence goes on along the minus strand of NC_053024.1, from coordinate 441,760,938 downwards.
AATGGCAACCTTTGCCTGATGCCTCGGTACTCCGTGGCTACGCTTGCCCCCTTTGCACCAAAGAGGGAAGGAGGATGCTGCGTGGGCTGGCACCCGCCTGGCGCCCTGAATCATCATGGCTTGCGTCACGGGCACCTCGTGAGGTACTCCGCCTTGATCTCTCCGCCCCCTCGTGAGCCAGCCTGATGAGGCCACGCCTGAGGAGGCTCCGCGTCGTCCGCCCCGCGAGGCTTGGCCCCTCGCGAGGGTCTTGGGTTTGTGTTGGTGATGACAGGCCGTGCTGGGCCCCCCTTTGAGCCACGCCGCAGGCCGCAGGCAGGCAAGTCTGGGGACCCCCATTCCCAGAACGCCGACAACATCCACATACAGCCACCGCTCGCGGAACCCAGCCGCAGGCGGAGGGAGCCTGAAGTCAATCCCTGAGGCCGCTACATCCACATGTGGCCCTATGATCCTGGTTTCCCGAATGAGCAGCGGGCGCTGTATCAGACCATCCGTAGCACCCGCAGGCCCTCTCTGGCATCCTTCGAGTTGTTGCGCTCGTCGTTGTGCCGCCGTCTCACATTGTCAACATGGTCAACGACATGAGGAATGAGGAGATGACTTTACTTGCAGAGGATGACAGTGGGGACCCACCAGGGCCATAGCCGCACGTAGGCAAGTGCCTCCTTATTATACACAACTATAATATTTTTTGCTTCCTCCTGGTTTCCTGACATCACGGTCCCACACCATTGTCAACCTATGTAGTCAATAAACGAGAGAATTGCACAAGGAGCGGCCGACAGCTGGGACCAAGTAGCTCGAGCAGTATTTGTCTTTTTGAGGTGTGAGCACTGCAGAGTTTTTCTTGAGCGATGTTTTTGTTGTTGTTCATAGGAGAGAAGGGTATTAACTGGGCGGGCTGTGGCCCGTCTAGCCCAGGCCAGATATCCAGGCCAGATATTAATTTTTTTCAAGCTGAAAATGGCTAGCCCAGCTATACTTTTTTTGAGGAATACCCAGGCAAGGTCAACTTGTTATTCTCCGCCCCACTGGGCTGCAAATCTTTCCTATGAGGGATGCATTAGGCTTAGAAAGAAAATGGGCTTTAAGAAATAATAAATGGGATGTAATTATAAAAACTGGGCAGTAACTATAAAAAATGTACCAAACACGTAATTGCTTTATAAAATGATATTTCTGGATTTTGAAAATTTTAATTTCATTAATTGTTGCGCGTGCAATGTTTCGTTGGATTTTTACGTAATACAAATTTATATTGAAATTGTATTTAATCTGACTAGAAATTTCGGGATAAAAATATTTCGGATCGCATCAAAATGTGGGAAATTTTATTGAATTCTGTTTTGAACGGTTGGTTGAAGTTATTAATCGTTGTCCTAGCTAGAAAATGGGTTGTACCTTTAACAAAGTGTCAATGGGCTGTACTAAATTCCATTAGAATTCAAAAATGGGTTGTACATTCTTACAAATTGCAAATGGGCTATAAGTTCTCTGCCACACACTTGTGGGCCTACTAAGTTGACGCGTATGCAAGGCTTTGTCAACTTATAGTCAACACATGGTTCTAGCAGCAGTGTCTGTTGGATGTCCATCCAACAGATGTCGTGATTCTTCTTCAATCTCGGATATTCTAGCTTCAACCGCCCAAAAAATGATTCCTCCCCCTGACATCTGGGGCACACTGTTTCGGAGGCTGGCCTGTGGGCCTACTAAGTTGACGCGTACCAAGGGCTTTGTCAACTTTCTCAATATGAACGATTCTAGCTGCAGTGACTGTACGATGTCCATCCAACAGCCGTTGTGATTCTTCAACCTCTGGTCTTCCTGCTCCAGCCGCCCAAAGCAGCGCCAGTCGTGCCGCATGCTCCTGCCTCCCATGGCCGGCTGTGCTGCCGCGGAGGCCTCTCCTCCCCCTACCACTCCCACCTCTGGCCAGGCCCTGTGGCAACGACATCCTCACACCGCAGCCGAACCAGTGAACCCTCGTACTCCTCTCCGCGTGGGCATCCACTGCCGCGTCTTCCCCGGCTCCGCGTCGTCCCCTTCCTAGGCCTCGCTGTCATCCACCGCCTTGGTGCTCTTGGCGCGGCGTGGTCAATGTGGTCAACGACCGACTTCCATCAGAAGAGTACTGTACGTGGAGAGGCTGACAGCTGGGTCCACGGCCGCAGCAAGGAAGTGCCTCCTTATTACGCGGAAAATAATTGTTCCTCCACCTGACAGCAGGGATCCACCGGACGGGCCACCGTATTTCGTGAAAAAAAACGTTTCCCCCTAACTGCGGGGACCCACCAGCTACATCTTCGCACGCAAGGAAGTGCGTCCATATTACGGGCAAAAAAATGATTCACCCCCCTGACTTCTGGGACCCACCAGCTACATCTTCACACACAAGGAAGTGCCTGACAATAGGGACCCACCCGATCGAAGCGTACGTAGCGTTGTCATTCTGGTTGCGAACTTGTACGTACATACTGGTCGATCGGTCTGTCTGCAGGCTGCAGCGATGAACCGTGGCCGTGTAAGCAAGGGCACGTGTGGTAGTAGAGGCGTGCACGTGTGGTAGTAGAGGCGCACACGTAGCATGTACACGTACATACAGCGGCCAGGGTGCAAGAAAGTAAATACGGCCACATACGTACATACGAGCGGGGTCTCGAACGCCTACTCACGCATACGTATGACCAGGGCTCGTGTACATGGCTGTGGCTGGGTCGGAACGGACAAACTGCGTCGTTGTCGTGTTCATGGGGAGTCAAAGAAATGCGTCGTGTTCATAGGGAGGCAACGGAACGCGTGCTGTTCATCGGGAGCCAACCGGCGTAGACGGAACAGGAGATGGAAACGAGTCCTGGCGTACCGCAGAACGAAGGAAACGGCCTTGTGTTCGACCGACCACGATGGAAACAAGATCCTGTTCATCGGGAGGGGTCTGGCGTACCGCAAAATGAAGGAAACGGACCTCCTACGGTCGGAACGGGGTCCTGTTGATCGGGAGGGGTGTGGCGTATCGCAAAACGGAGGAAACGGACTTTTGTTGGAGCGCTACGGTCGAAACGGGGGTCTTGTTCATCGGGAGGGGTGTGGCGTACCACAAAACGGGACTCCACGGGATACTGTTCATCTCCACCATCGACCTCCTCCAGCCTCCACGGGCTCCTGTTCATCCACCGTCGACCTCCTCCAGCCTCCACCTGCGAATGTTCATCCACGGGCTCCTGTTCATCCAGCCTCCACCGCGTGCTCCTCCACCGGCTACTGTTCAACCAGCCCTCCCCACGGGGGTCCTGTTCAACCACCCCTCCATGGGCTACTGTTCATCCAGCCCTCCACCGGCTATTGTTCAACCAGCCCTTCACCGGCTATTGTTCAACCAGCCCTCCACGGGGTCATGTTCATCCAGCCCTCCACGAGGTCCCGTTCATCCACCGACTCGATCGATCGGGGTACTGTTCATCCAGCGACAACGGCCTCTACTACCATGGGTTCCTGTTCATCCAACCCCCACCGGGAATTGTTCATCCAAACCCCCTCAAAAACGCTCACTGATCATCCAGGGAAGGAGGCAGCAGTGTTCGATCGGCTTCAGTTAGCAGCAGTAGCGAAGGTATCACTCGGGTTCAGTTAACAGCAAGGGATCGATCGGTCGCTCGGGTTCAATAACACGTAGCCTGTAGTGTGATCGCCCGGGTTCAGTTAGAGCCCAACGCCTCACTCAGGTTCAGTTAAAGCCCAACGCCTCGCACACACGCACGTACGTATGAGAGAAACGCACATCACTCGGTCCCCGACCACCCACCGTAACCGGGAACTCCCCGATATTTTCCTCGCCCTCGCTTCTACCACGGTTTTTTCCATCATGGACAGCCCAAAGAATGTCATGCAGCTGCGTCTCCGGCCCGCCCAGGACGAAAAGCCCATTGTCTGTCATGATTTTTTGTCATAGAAGTAGGACCCCACCACATCTATGATGATACCGGGTTTTGTCACAATTATCGTCATAGAAGTGTCATAAGTATGACAGAATTTTTTTTGTTCGGCCCAAAATGTCACGGATGTGTCTTTTTTGTAGTGTAAACAGGGGCATAAAGTGGTGATTCAGAGTTTGTTGCCCCGAGAAACAAACATCCAAGAAACATATCTTGGTTGGTCCCATTTTTGTTCACTCTAGCCACCTACTCCTATATGTGGATAGCAAATCTAGTCTTGGTCATACCACTGTGTACAGCGTTACCCCGATATTTCCCTTTTCGACAAAGATACCGGTTGGATGACCAGTCTGTACTACTTTCACCCCCATTCCTTCCTGTTTGTACCAAGTCCGATGTACATACTAAATTTCGCCACACCCACTTTATTTCTTGTTTGAACCAAGTACAAGATTCGACTCCATGAAGTAGCTTTACCTCTAACAATAGAAAAAAGGTGACGTTGGACCATTCAATCGAGAGGGGCTAAGAGGCAGAAAATGATGCACATGAAGCGACGTAGCGAGCTGGGTAAGTAGAGCTAAGGCGGTTTCGAAGGAAGATATACCTGAAGGTCATCGGGATGTGGATAGGTGGGCGGCGGGAGGCCGGATCCGCCCACACTATGGCAACGACAAAGGGATCAGAGGACCACCCACGCTGGTGCTCGGCCAGAGATAACGGCGCGGCCAGTAGTGGGTCTCCTCCCTCGCTGTCGATGACGGCCTAAACGCTGCCCCTCCTCCCTTCACCGGCGAAGGGGGATACGCCCAGATCTTTAACCAGCGGTGAGGATAGAAAGACGGTGTTTTTTGAAGGGAGAAAGACAGTGTTACCACCGCTATCTTGTTTAGATCTGGAGAGGATGAGAGTGTGTGAATAGAGCAACCCTAGCAAGCAAGCGCGGAAGCTCTGGCTATATATGTAGTGGGGTAGTTTCCCTTTTTTACTCCATCAAAACAATCGTTTAAAATTGTGTATGTGCCAGGTCGCCGGTTTTTAGTTGTTGATTGTTTTTTGAGATAACTACCCGCTTATTCCAAGTGGTGTTACGATGTGCCAGGTCGCACTTTGTATCGTTCAAGTCTGGTACAAGACCCTCCATTAAATGAACAACCACCCCCTCGTAAAAATTGTGAACAAGCCCACAGCTAAAATTATCGAAAACGTGGGCTGACCCAACATGCATTATTATTTATATTTTCTACTCCCTTTGTTCCTAAATATAAGACTTTTTAGACATTTCAACTGGACTACAACATACAGATGTATGTAGACATATTTTAAAGTATGGATTCGTTCATTTTGCTCCATATGTAGTCACTTGTTAGAATACGAAGCAAAATGAGTGAATCTACACTCTAAAATATGTCTACATACATCCGTATGTTGTAGTCCATTTGAAATGTCTAAAAAGACTTATATTTAGGAATGTAGGGAGTAACTAATGCATTGGTAAATGCAAATTATTGAAATATATCGAGTGCAGTGTTTTGATGTGTCGCGTCAACTCGTACAAGACCGAGAAGTTTGATTACTACAACGCCCTCTCGCCTTAACCGCACCTGCCTTTGGCTGCATGACAGGTGAGCCACCCACCTGTTGGGCCCACCTGTCATAGACGCAAAGGCAGGAGCAGTAAGTCAATGAAGCTACGCCCCTCCCTCGCCCATGAGCGTGGTGGCTGGCAGGACTAGGAGAATCTTTCGTTCGCTACACGCTCTCCCTCCCGCACGCGGTGGACATGCAACAGTTCAATCGGTGTCAGATGGCCAGAAGCATACTATAGTACTCCTCCATTGCAGTAGTACTCCATCATTGTTCGACTTCCCGAAGAGGCGAAGATCCAAGCGTAGCCTGGACGCTCGTGTGGAAGTTTCATGTGTAGAGTAGTCTAGGATAGCGTGTACCATGCATGTAAGCTTAAAATCGTTGGGGTCAGCTCCATGCTTTTTTTGATTAAAATAATCTTCTGGCCCTACCTGTCATCCTGGTGATTCTAGTTTGCATGCTCATCTGGTCAAGACAGGAATATATATTTTAATTGTGGTGGGGTAAATGTTAGAGATTGCAGCAAATGGAGTATTGTATGCTGCGGGTCTTTTAGCCAAGTTTAGAGGCAACCATGAGGGTCCAGTGCTATGATGTGTCGCGTCAACTCGTACAACGATGAGAAGCTTGATTCTACTACCACACGCCTTCTCCCTCGCCCATGCGCGCGGTGGCTATGTTGGAAATATGCCCTAGAGGCAATAATAAAAGCATTATTATTATATTTCCTTGTTCATGATAATTGTCTTTATTCATGCTATAATTGTGTTATCCGGAAATCGTAATACATGTGTGAATAACAGACACCAACATGTCCCTAGTAAGCCTCTAGTTGACTAGCTCGTTGATCAACAGATAGTCATGGTTTCCTGACTATGGACATTGGATGTCATTGATAACGAGATCACATCATTAGGAGAATGATGTAATGGACAAGACCCAATCCTAAACATAGCACAAGATCGTATAGTTCGTTTGCTAGAGTTTTTCCAATGTCAAGTATCTTTTCCTTAGACCATGAGATCGTGTAACTCCCGGATACCGTAGGAGTGCTTTGGGTATACCAAACGTCACAACGTAACTGGGTGACTATAAAGGTAGACTACGGGTATCTCCGAAAGTGTCTGTTGGGTTGACATGGATCAAGACTGGGATTTGTCACTCCGTATGATGGAGAGGTATCACTAGGCCCACTCGGTAATGCATCATCATAATGAGCTCAAAGTGACCAAGTGTCTGGTCACGGGATCATGCATTACGGTACGAGTAAAGTGACTTGCCGGTAACAAGATTGAACGAGGTATTGGGATACCGACGATCGAATCTCGGGCAAGTAACATATCGATTGACAAAGGGAATTGCGTACGGGGTTGATTGAATCCTCGACATCGTGGTTCATCCGATGAGATCATCGTGGAGCATGTGGGAGCCAACATGGGTATCCAGATCCCGCTGTTGGTTATTGACCGGAGAGTCGTCTCGGTCATGTCTGCTTGTCTCCCGAACCCGTAGGGTCTACACACTTAAGGTTCGGTGACGCTAGGTTTGTGAAGATATGTATATGCAGTAACCCGAATGTTGTTCGGAGTCCCGGATGAGATCCCGGACGTCACGAGGAGTTCCGGAATGGTCCGTAGGTAAAGAATTATATATAGGAAGTGTTGTTTCGGCCATCGGGACAAGTTTCGGGGTCACCGGTATTGTACCGGGACCACCAGAAGGGTCCCGGGGGTCCACCGGGTGGGGCCACCTATCCCGGGGGGCCCCATGGGCTGAAGTGGGAGGGAACCCAGCCCATAGTGGGCTGGGGCGCCACCCCCCTAGGGCCCATGCGGCTAGGGTTGAGGGGAAACCCTAAGGGGGGCACCCCCTTGCTTGGGGGGCAAGCCCCCCACCCTAGGACGCCGCCCCCCCTAGTAGATTCCATCTACTAGGGTCGGCGCCCCCCCTAGAACCCCTATATATAGTGGGGGAGAGGAGGGACTTCATACCCCAGCCCCTGGCACCTCCCTCTCTCCCCGTTACGTCTCTCCCTCGTAGTATAGGCGAAGCCCTGCTACTGTGACGCCCTGCATCCACCACCACGCCGTCGTGCTGCTGGATCTTCATCAACTTCTCCTTCCTCCTTGCTGGATCAAGTAGGGGCAGACGTCTCCCGTCCCGTACATGTGTTGAACGCGGAGGTGCCGTCCGTTCGGCGCTTGGTCATCGGTGATTTGGATCACGTCGTGTACGACTACATCATCACCGTTCTTTGAACGCTTCCGCACGCGATCTACAAAGGTATGTAGATGCATCCGATGGCTCGCTGCTAGTTGAACTCCTAGATGGATCTTGGTGAAACGAGTAGGAAAATTTTTGTTTTCTGCAACGTTCCCCAATAGTGGCATCATGAGCTAGGTCTATGCGTAGTTCTTCTTGCGCGAGTAGAACACAATTTGTTGTGGGCGTAGATTTGTCAACTTTCTTGCCGCTACTAGTCTTATCTTGCTTCAGCGGTATTGTGGGATGAAGCGGCCCGGACCAACCTTACATGTACGCTTACATGAGACCGGTTCCACCGACTAACATGCACTAGTTGCATAAGGTGGCTGGCGGGTGTCTGTCTCTCTCACTTTAGTTGGAGCGGATTCGATGAACAGGGTCCTTATGAAGGGTAAATAGAAGTTGACAAATCACGTTGTGGCTTTAACGTAGGTAAGAAGACGTTCTTGCTAGAACCCTAATTCAGCCACGTAAAACTTGCAACAACAATTAGAGGACGTCTAACTTGTTTTTGCAGCAAGTGGTTTGTGATATGATATGGCCAAAGTTGTGATGAATGATGAATGATCTATATGTGATGTATGAGATGTTCATGCTATTGTAATAGGAATCACGACTTGCATGTCGATGAGTATGACAACCGGCAGGAGCCATAGGAGTTGTCTTTATTCTTTTATATGACCTGCGTGTCATTGAGAAACGCCATGTAAATTACTTTACTTTATTGCTAAACGCGTTAGCCATAGTAGTAGAAGTAATAGTTGGCGAGCAACTTCATGGAGACACGATGATGGAGATCATGATGATGGAGATCATGGTGTCAAGCCGGTGACAAGATGATCATGGAGCCCCAAGATGGAGATCAAAGGAGCTATGTGATATTGGCCATATCATGTCACGTTTATTATTTGATTGCATGTGATGTTTATCATGTTTTTGCATCTTGTTTACTTAGAACGACGGTAGTAAATAAGATGATCCCTCATAACAATTTCAAGAAGTGTTCTCCCCTAACTGTGCACCGTTGCTAAAGTTCGTCGTTTCGAAGCACGCCGTGATGATCGGGTGTGATAGATCCTTACGTTCACATACAACGGGTATAAGACAGTTTTACACATGCAAAACACTTAGGGTTAACTTGACGAGCCTAGCATGTACAGACATGGCCTCGGAACACAGAAGACCGAAAGGTCGAGCATGAGTCGTATAGAAGATACGATCAACATGAAGATGTTCACCGATGTTGACTAGTCCGTCTCACGTGATGATCGGACACGGTCTAGTTAACTCGGATCATGTAATACTTAGATGACTAGAGGGATGTCTAATCTAAGTGGGAGTTCATTAATAATTTGATTAGATGAACTTAATTATCATGAACTTAGTCTAAAATCTTTGCAATATGTCTTGTAGATCAAATGGCCAACGTAGTCCTCAACTTCAACGCGTTCCTAGAGAAAACCAAGCTGAAAGACAATGGCAGCAACTATACGGACTGGGTCCGGAACCTGAGGATCATCCTCATAGCTGCCAAGAAAGATTATGTCCTACAAGCACCGCTAGGTGAAGCTCCCGTCCCACAGAACCAAGACATTATGAACGCTTGGCAGACACGTGTTGACGACTACTCCCTTGTTCAGTGCGGCATGCTTTACAGCTTAGAGCCGGGGCTCCAAAAGCGTTTTGAGAGACATGGAGCATATGAGATGTTCGAAGAGCTGAAAATGGTTTTTCAAGGTCATGCCCGGATCGAGAGATATGAAGTCTCCGATAAATTCTTCAGCTGTAAGATGGAGGAAAATAGTTCTGTCAGTGAGCACATACTCACTATGTCTGGGTTACATAACCGCTTGTCTCAGCTGGGAGTTAATCTCCCGGATGATGCGGTCATTGACAGAATCCTCCAGTCGCTTCCACCAAGCTACAAGAGCTTTGTGATGAACTTCAACATGCAGGGGATGCAAAAGACCATTCCTGAGTTGTTCTCAATGCTGAAATCAGCAGAGGTAGAAGTCAAGAAGGAACATCAAGTGTTGATGGTCAATAAAACCACTAAGTTCAAGAAGGGCAAGGGTAAAAAGAACTTCAAGAAGGACGGCAAGGAAGTTGCCGCGCCCGGCAAGCAAGCTGCCGGGAAGAAGTCAAAGAATGGACCCAAGCCTGAGACAGAGTGCTTTTATTGCAAAGGGAAGGGTCAATGGAAGCGGAACTGCCCCAAATACTTAGCGGACAAGAAGGCCGGAAACACCAAAGGTATATTTGATATACATGTAATTGATGTGTACCTTACCAGTACTCGTAGTGACTCCTGGGTATTTGATACCGGTGCCGTTGCTCATATTTGTAACTCACAGCAGGAGCTGCGGAATAAACGGAGACTGGCGAAGGACGAGGTGACGATGCGCGTCGGGAATGGTTCCAAGGTCGATGTGATCGCCGTTGGCACGCTGCCTCTACATTTACCTACGGGATTAGTTTTAAACCTCAATAATTGTTATTTAGTGCCAGCTTTGAGCATGAACATTGTATCGGGATCTCGTTTAATTCGAGATGGCTACTCATTTAAATCTGAGAATAATGGTTGTTCCATTTATATGAGAGATATGTTTTATGGTCATGCTCCTATGGTAAATGGTTTATTCTTAATGAATCTCGAGCGTATTGCTACACATATTCATAGTGTGAGTACCAAAAGATGTAAGGTTGATAATGATAGTCCCACATACTTGTGGCACTGCCGCCTTGGTCACATAGGTGTCAAACGCATGAAGAAGCTCCATGCAGATGGACTTTTAGAGTCTCTTGATTATGAATCATTTGACACGTGCGAACCATGCCTTATGGGTAAAATGACCAAGACTCCGTTCTCAGGAACAATGGAGCGAGCAACCAACTTATTGGAAATCATACATACTGATGTGTGCGGTCCAATGAGTGTTGAGGCTCGCGGTGGCTATCGTTATGTTCTCACCCTCACTGATGACTTGAGTAGATATGGGTATGTCTACTTAATGAAACACAAGTCTGAAACCTTTGAAAAGTTCAAGGAATTTCAGAGTGAGGTTGAGAATCAACGTGACAGGAAGATCAAGTTTCTACGATAAGATCGTGGAGGAGAATACTTGAGTCACGAGTTTGGCACACACTTAAGAAAATGTGGAATAGTTTCACAACTCACGCCGCCTGGAACACCTCAGCGTAATGGTGTGTCCGAACGTCGTAATCGCACTCTATTAGATATGGTGCGATCTATGATGTCTCTTACCGATTTACCGTTATCTTTTTGGGGCTATGCTTTAGAGACTGCCGCATTCACTTTAAATAGGGCTCCGTCGAAATCCGTTGAGACGACACCGTATGAATTATGGTTTGGGAAGAAACCTAAGCTGTCGTTTCTAAAAGTTTGGGGATGCGATGCTTATGTCAAGAAATTTCAACCTGAGAAGCTCGAACCCAAGTCGGAAAAATGCGTCTTCATAGGATACCCTAAAGAAACTATTGGGTATACCTTCTACCTAAGATCCGAAGGCAAGATCTTTGTTGCCAAGAACGGACTCTTTCTGGAGAAAGAGTTTCTCTTGAAAGAAGTAAGTAGGAGGAAAGTAGAGCTTGATGAAGTATTACCTCTTGAACCGGCAAATGGCGCAACTCAAGAAGATGTTCCTGAGGTGCCTGCACCGACTAGAGAGGAAGTTAATGATAATGATCAAGATACTTCTGATCAAGCTCCTACTGAAATTCGAAGGTCCACAAGGACACGTTCCGCACCAGAGTGGTACGGCAACCCTGTCTTGGAAATCATGTTGTTAGACAACGGTGAACCTTCGAACTATGAAGAAGCAATGGCGGGCCCGGATTCCGACAAATGGCTAGAAGCCATGAACTCCGAGATAGGATCCATGTATGAAAATGAAGTATGGACTTTGACTGACTTGCCCGTTGAACGGCGAGCCATAGAAAATAAATGGATCTTTAAGAAGAAGACAGACACGGATGGTAATGTGACCATCTATAAAGCTCGACTCGTCGCTAAGGGTTATCGACAAGTTCAAGGGGTTGACTACGATGAGACTTTCTCACCGGTAGCGAAGCTAAAGTCCGTCCGAATCATGTTAGCAATTGCCGCATTCTACGATTATGAGATATGGCAAATGGACGTCAAAACGGCATTCCTTAATGGTTTCCTTAAGGAAGAATTGTATATGATGCAGCCGGAAGGTTTTGTCGATCCTAAGAATGCTGACAAGGTGTGCAAGCTCCAACGCTCGATTTATGGGCTGGTGCAAGCATCTCGGAGTTGGAACATTCGCTTTGATGAGATGATCAAAGCGTTTGGGTTTACACAGACTTATGGAGAAGCCTGTGTTTACAAGAAAGTGAGTGGGAGCTCTGTAGCATTTCTCATATTATATGTAGATGACATACTATTGATGGGAAATGATATAGAACTCTTGGACAGCATCAAGGCCTACTTGAATAAGAGTTTTTCAATGAAGGACCTTGGAGAAGCTGCTTATATATTAGGCATCAAAATCTATAGAGATAGATCGAGACGCCTCATAGGTCTTTCACAAAGCACATACCATGATAAGATATTGAAGAAGTTCAATATGGATCAATCTAAGAAGGGGTTCTTGCCTGTGTTACAAGGTATGAAATTGAGCTCAGCTCAATGTCCGACCACGGCAGAAGATATAGAAGAGATGAGCATCATCCCCTATGCATCAGCCATAGGTTCTATTATGTATGCCATGTTGTGTACCAGACCTGATGTAAACCTTTCCGTAAGTTTGGTAGGAAGGTACCAAAGTAATCCCGGCAAGGAACACTGGACAGCGGTCAAGAATATCCTGAAGTACCTGAAAAGGACTAAGGAAATGTTTCTCGTTTATGGAGGTGACGAAGAGCTCGTCGTAAAGGGTTACGTCGACGCTAGCTTCGACACAGATCTGGATGACTCTAAGTCACAGACCGGATACGTGTATATTTTGAATGGTGGGGCAGTAAGCTGGTGCAGTTGCAAGCAAAGCGTCGTGGCGGGATCTACATGTGAAGCGGAGTACATGGCAGCCTCGGAGGCAGCACATGAAGCAATATGGGTGAAGGAGTTCATCACCGACCTAGGAGTCATACCCAATGCGTCGGGGCCGATCAAGCTCTTCTGTGACAACACTGGAGCTATTGCTCTTGCCAAGGAGCCCAGGTTTCACAAGAAGACAAGGCACATCAAGCGTCGCTTCAACTCCATTCGTGAAAATGTTCAAGATGGAGACATAGAGATTTGTAAAGTACATACGGACCTGAATGTAGCGGATCCGTTGACTAAACCTCTCCCTAGAGCAAAACATGATCAACACCAGAATTCCATGGGTGTTCGATTCATCACAATGTAACTAGATTATTGACTCTAGTGCAAGTGGGAGACTGTTGGAAATATGCCCTAGAGGCAATAATAAAAGCATTATTATTATATTTCCTTGTTCATGATAATTGTCTTTATTCATGCTATAATTGTGTTATCCGGAAATCGTAATACATGTGTGAATAACAGACACCAACATGTCCCTAGTAAGCCTCTAGTTGACTAGCTCGTTGATCAACAGATAGTCATGGTTTCCTGACTATGGACATTGGATGTCATTGATAACAAGATCACATCATTAGGAGAATGATGTAATGGACAAGACCCAATCCTAAACATAGCACAAGATCGTATAGTTCGTTTGCTAGAGTTTTTCCAATGTCAAGTATCTTTTCCTTACACCATGAGATCGTGTAACTCCCGGATACCGTAGGAGTGCTTTGGGTATACCAAACGTCACAACGTAACTGGGTGACTATAAAGGTAGACTACGGGTATCTCCAAAAGTGTCTGTTGGGTTGACATGGATCAAGACTGGGATTTGTCACTCCGTATGACGGAGAGGTATCACTGGGCCCACTCGGTAATGCATCATCATAATGAGCTCAAAGTGACCAAGTGTCTAGTCACGGGATCATGCATTACGGTACGAGTAAAGTGACTTGCCGGTAACAAGATTGAACGAGGTATTGGGATACCGATGATCGAATCTCGGGCAAGTAACATATCGATTGACAAAGGGAATTGCGTACGGGGTTGATTGAATCCTTGACATCGTGGTTCATCCGATGAGATCATCGTGGAGCATGTGGGAGCCAACGTGGGTATCCAGATCCCGCTGTTGTTTATTGACCGGAGAGTCGTCTCGGTCATGTCTGCTTGTCTCCCGAACCCGTAGGGTCTACACACTTAAGGTTCGGTGACGCTAGGGTTGTGAAGATATGTATATGCAGTAACCCAAATGTTGTTTGGAGTCCCGTATGAGATCCCGGACGTCACGAGGAGTTCCGGAATGGTCCGGAGGTAAAGAATTATATATAGGAAGTGCTGTTTCGGCCATCGGGACAAGTTTCGGGGTCACCGGTATTGTACCGGGACCACCGGAAGGGTCCCGGGGGTCCACCGGGTGGGGCCACCTATCCCGGGGGGCCCCATGGGCTGAAGTGGGAGGGAACCCAGCCCATAGTGGGCTGGGGCGCCACCCCCCTAGGGCCCATGCGGCTAGGGTTGAGGGGAAACCCTAAGGGGGGCACCCCCTTGCTTGGGGGGCAAGCCCCCCACCCTAGGCCGCCGCCCCCCTAGTAGATTCCATCTACTAGGGCCGGCGCCCCCCCTAGCACCCCTATATATAGTGGGGGAGAGGAGGGACTTCATACCCCAGCCCCTGGCGCCTCCCTCTCTCCCCGTTACGTCTCTCCCTCATAGTATAGGCGAAGCCCTGCTACTGTGACGCCCTGCATCCACCACCACGCCGTCGTGCTGCTGGATCTTCATCAACTTCTCCTTCCTCCTTGTTGGATCAAGTAGGAGGAGACGTCTCCCGTCCCGTACGTGTGTTGAACGCGGAGGTGCCATCCGTTCGGCGCTTGGTCATCGGTGATTTGGATCACGTCGTGTACGACTACATCATCACCGTTCTTTGAACGCTTCCGCACGCGATCTACAAAGGTATGTAGATGCATCCGATGGCTCGCTGCTAGTTGAACTCCTAGATGGATCTTGGTGAAACGAGTAGGAAAATTTTTGTTTTCTGCAACGTTCCCCAACAGGCTATCCCTCCCGCATGCGATGGACGGACATGCAGCAGTGGATTCGATACTGTAGAAGTAGTAGTAACATCTTTGTTCGTCTTCTTGAAGAGGCGAAGAGCCAAGCGCAAACCGAACGTGGCAATTGCGAACGCTCGTGTGGCAGTCTTTGTGTAGGGGTGGGGCGTGGTGCAGAGCCTTGGAGCACGCATATAGCCAGGCTCTTGCATGAGACAAAATTGCTATTCAAGCCCACTATTGTAGTACTAGTACTTGCTAGTATAGCCCTGTAAATCGGAAAGGAGTATTTGCCTTTCTAGAGATTTCAACAAGTGACTAGACTACACTGCGTGCAGTACTGGCTCAAATCTCAAATCTCATCAACTAAGGCATTTTGTGATTGGAGGAATGTATCTCATACCTTTAGCAACTGTGGTAAAGTGTCCTCGAAGTTGGACTGGACGAAGCAACCATCATTTCACTAGAACGCTCGTTGAAGCCCTTTCTTGAAGAAAACCTCATTCCAGGCTACTCAATTCTGCCATTTTTCTTCTGTACCGACGAAGGAAAGGTGGGCGAATAAGTGATGTTGCTATATTTTCATTCCAAGAATCTTATTTTTGCGAAGCACCGACCGATTCTCACAGCCTATTCTTTTCCTATTTTCATTGCGATTGTGGTTTCCTTTCGATTGCTTTTTGTTTGTCAGTTCATTGATGGATCCTGGAGCACTAGGCAAAGAGTTTCCGGTGGACAACCCACTGGAGACAGCGATCTCTAGGAAGCGAGCACCGACCAACGAGTTGACCATGTTGGCGGGCCAACCCATGAAAACGAAGAACTCCAAGAAACAAGCACTGGCCAAAGAGTTGACGACGTTGGCGGATGAACTCCTCAAAGAAAGTTGGAAGAACAGCAAGGGCCCCACCGTGCCTACCTAGAAACTCTAATGGCCACCTATGCGAGGCTCAAGGCCGAGTTTGAGGAGATAGTCGCCGTTGAGAAGCAGTATTCCCCTGGCAAGGTGATGGCCCCCATCGAGGACAAGGAGATGCCCCTCGGAGGGATGGGATCCCCTGGTGAGCTGCACAAGGTAAAAAATAATGGCTTACCATAGTTGTGGTTTTTGATTATTTGCAATGTGCTTGCTAATATGTTAGGGTTGTGTAGGTGCCGGTGGACGTCCTTGATGATTCCGATGTCGCGGCCCGTCCTATGGACAACGCCCCAGAGATCGTTTTTGATGTCGCGGTCCATCCTGTTGACATCGCCCCAGAGATCGATTCCGATGCCGCTGTCCATCCTGTGGACATCGCCACATATGTCGCAGTCAGTCCTGTGGACATCACCCCAGAGATCGTTTCCCATGCTGTTGCCCGTGCTGTGGTCATTGCCCGAGAGATCGATGACAAGAAATAGTTGGTCGTGCTAATCCTCCAGGGTAGTTTGCATTGCCCTGTGTTTAATTACCAGAACGATGCGTGTTATCAAACCATCTTAGGGCTAGTGCACTGTCTTGTGTGGGCAGTACTTGCTACTTTTGTTTGATAGTGAATCATGCGAACCCTCTCCGAGTTATGGAAACAGATGTATCCTCACCAGCTTTTGATGTAATATATATCATGCTTACATGTAAGTTTGAACTGTTTATCATACCAGCAGGGCTTGTTTGATGATTCTTGGTGTTAGTAGGCTAGCTACTGTGCCAGCTATAGTACTTTCAAAACACTCACTGAAGAGAAACGTTGGGGCTGATGAGCTCGTGGTACGCTTATACTTATCCGTCGTCGATTAGCCAATAGCCCAAGCTCCTAAAATTGTAGGCTTAGCGATCGATCAAACAATAATCGACACGGATACATTCAGGCCTCATTTGGTTCATAGGGTAGGAAAATCGTAGCAAAAGTATAGAGACGTACAACACAAAATCATAGCAGTACAGAAATGTACTCCCTCCGTTCCAAAATAGATGACTCAACTTTATACTACTAACTTTGAAACAGAGGGAGTACAAATCCTAGGCGGGCTAGTTTGGCCTAGTGGGTTTCAGTGATATGACATGGTACAATGTCGTCTAGTCTTCGCGTGTGGTAGCAGTATTGCGGGTGCAATAAGTTTTCTTGAAGAAGTGGAATTCAACGAAGTCATGATGGTTCCTTCGTCCGACCAACTTACATCGGGAAAGGTTGGGCCCGCGCTACGACCGGGGTGGACCAGGATAATTTTGTGCATGGCAGGTGGACCAGGATGGTCGACGTCCCACATTTCAGCGAATGGAAAGTATTCTTTTCTGATATAGAGGACGAGCAATGAGTATTCATTGTTTATTTTTGATGAAAGCTATTGTCTCCACTTTTACGATGGAGGAGGGTGAAACACGGCAGCCCAATGAACTTGGCATGTGCACCACTCCCTCCTTCCTCATGTAATTCTACCATAGTGTTGACTATAAGGTTGGCTATAAAGGTTACAACTTTTTCCCACTTTCTCTCTATCTATTTCCTCTCAAATGTTTTTTACCTTTCTTTTTTAGACACAATTGTTTTTCTATGCCTCTTTTGTAGAATTAGCTTTTTTATACCTAGGAGCACGTGTAGAGACGGGCTCTTGCAGAACCCACTCCTTGACTTTTTCAATGCCTCTCTCTCTCCACTAAGTGGGCTTATAGGCCAGTATTTTACTGGTACTACTTGCTATGAATGCGGGCAGCTGGCGTCTGAGGGGGGAGGGCTTGGAAGTGGTCTGGACTCTCGCATGGCCCACCTCACATTATCACCATATATTTCTTGGAGTCCGTGCGCGGCGCGCGGGCGGGCGATCTCTTCTCCCTCCCCCATCTCTCTCTTCTCAGCCGACGCCTGCCGAGCGATTAGATTTCGGCTATCGACGGTTTATTCAATTGCAGTCCCACATGTCAGTGAAATTGCAAGACAACGCGTGTCCCTTATGGTGAGCGGCGTGCGAGTTGGACTGTCGAGGGTGCGACACGTATGAGTCGTAAGTGTGTCACCTTTTCTTTTGAACTTGCAAAGCGAAACATTTTCGTGCGATCGATCGATAGAAATCCAGAACAAAATGACAAGGGCGGTGCTTTCCCGCGTGTTAGGCGGGCTAGTTTGATTGATATGACGTTCTATAGTGCCATCCACTTGCTCCATTTTTATGTAAGCAAGAGTTTACACTCTTACGTGGGAGGAGTGCGAAACACGACGGATCTGATTTTGATCGAGGGATAATTGTTCCCTGCCAAATAATGGAGCACTGTTAATCTCCAGTGCTAGCCCACAAATTTACACCGGCATCTGTACGAGGACACTGATGGATGCCATCCAATGCTGCTTGCATACCTTTCGACAACTATATGAACTAAGCTGACAAAATTCGTGTAAACAACGCAAATTTCAAATTAACCGGATGAAATTCATTACATTTCGAAAACTTTTCCTACAAACTGGACGAAATTCATTACATATTTCGCACAAACTGTACTAAAACCTACTATAAACCTAATCTAAACGATCGCCGGCGCCCGACCACCATGTCCGGCCATGAAACAGAGAAAGCCGGCCATTGCCTTTGCCTCCTCCCCATCCGCCTCGATAACCTCCTCCTCCGGAGCACAAGGTTCTGGAGATTTCCGCCTCCACGTCGCCGTCAAGCGGCTAATCGGCCACCGATGTTTATCCCACCAAGCTTGGCGTCGACTGAGTGGAGGAGCGGTGGCCTTCCTGGGACCAGAGCGGCGGCGACCTATCGTGTACTACTCTCCCTCGCTGCCGGCTGCGCCCGTGCACGCGCGCCAACTTCGTGGTAGGTGTGGCAGAGGGCGGCCAGGGGGAGCCGACGATCTCCTTCGTCTGCTCCTGCGATAGTACGTCCAAGAGAGCTTTGGAGCGCCAGGAAGCCATGGTTGGAGTGGTGCCGACAGAAGGAAGGGACCGGAGGAGAATGAGTGTGGGTCTTTGGCTATGGATGGGAGCTAGGGATCCAGTTAATATAGCGGGCGAATGGCAATGAGCTGCGGCAGACGGATGGACGGCTGGCGCTGGAGTAGGTTCGTCGGGTGTGAATGTGGATGCTGCTTCAGTGACTTAACCGCAGGTGCGTTGGGTCACTAACATGTGGGCCCAACGGGCATCTGGCCCACATGTCAGTGACACACCAACTGCACCTGCAGTTAAGTCCGGTGAATGCGGCATTGACGTTCTGGAGAGACGGTGACTGTTTCAGGCGGGAAGCGCATGCTAGCGATGGAAGGGGCTTTGGTAGGCCAGGGCGGTCAGACGCTGGCGTGGTGGTAAAATGTGAACTCATGGATGATGAGCTTTTGAAGTGTATGCAGCACGTATTGACAACCAGACATCCATGCAACCGGTCTTGTCGCCAGCTAGCCTTCGACGACCACCATTAGACACCACACAACCATGCTTTTTTAGGAATAATGGACGAATCGATCAGCCACACACTTGTGTGCAGTGGCACTATGATCGGTCGCTCACGATAGTACATACTGCGTACCATAGTACCCTCTCCAGCTAGGCTGTTTTATATATTGTCGTTGTGATGGACGATATACATGAGCAAGGCGCCGAGTCCCGAGTATGACTGTTGGTGTTGAGCCAGGTGAATACATGCTCGACGTTCACGGAGGCCTCCATCAAACGTCTAAACAGTAATGTCAGGCACTGCCGGGGTGCGCAGGTGACGGGCTTGCCGTTTGCATTGCCCATGAGCAAGACTTTGATTGAGAGGGCGACATGCATGCATTAGCATGGTTTGATAGCATGAGCGTGAGTGTCTGCACGCGTACATGCTACTTTCCTCTATGTACGGTGTGTGCTAATGTGTGCATCACGTATAATATAATGATCAAAGTGAGCTATCAACACAAGTTTGATGACTGCCAATGCATTTTACTTGGTAATAAATGACCAGGATTGAAGGGGAATCCAAATTTCCTTCGTCTTTTGTCCATGAGCTCTTAACAAACCAATGCACTATGCGGTTGCCTGGCCACTCCACCCGAGAGCTCTCACCAAGCATCGTTCATGCCACCACACCGCACACTAACCAGTAATAAAGCTATGGCATCCCGCCACGCCGAGTTCCTCGCCGCCCATGACCACACACAGAATGGTAGGGAAGCGATAGAATCCCGCCGTGCCGAGTTCATCGCCGCTCGCGACCTCACACCTATGTGAGCGGAATTTGAAGCTGCCAAGGCCGAATGGGCGGTAGAGCAAGAGGCGGCGAAAGCCGCACAGAGGGAGCGGAGAAGTCAGAAAGCACTCAAGAAAAGATAGGCCCACCGCCGCAAGAAAGAAGAGGACGCACGCGCTACTGCGGAGAGGTCGGCGGAGATCCAAGCACGATGGGGTGTCGCCGACAAAGCCGGGAAGGAGAACGACGGCGTCTAGCCAGCATGTCAAAAGTAGTAGTAGTAGTAGTAGTAGTAGTAGTAGTAGTAGTAGTAGTAGTAGTAGTAGTAGTTAGTGTGTATGTCTGTGTCTGAGTACGAGCATGTACCAGTACTACTATTTACTACTGTAGTTTTTCGAGCAAATTACCAATACATTAGCCTAGATCAATGGAAAAATTCCTATCCTATTCATCAAATGGCATCTCTTTCTCTATAGGAATTGAGATGCATGTCATCTCACTTCTTATGATTTTCATATTCCTATAAAATTCCTATCCTATGAACGAAAGGAGGCCTCTGTTGGAGTAACTACTATAGCTCGCAGTACTGCTGGTATAGTAGTTTTCTTCAAGAAGCGGAATTCAACGAAGTCATGATGGTTCCTTCGTCCGAGCAACTTCAAAGTGGGAAAGGTTGGGCCTATGATTTGACGGCTCATTAGTCATTATTACTGCGGCGCAACAACCTGGGTGACTCTCCCTTGGAGTTCTGCGTGCATGGCAAGTGGACCAGGATGGTCGACGTCCCACATGTTGGCGAACAGAAGTATTCTTTCCAATATCGAGGAGCAAGGAAACCACGTGGTATAGTATTACTGATGATTTATTTTTTTCTTATGAATGCTAGTGTTTCAACTCTTACGACGAAGGAGTGCCAAACATGGCACGTGCTGGATGTCCCACACGTCAGCAAAAGGAGTGGGACATGAATAGCGTGGTAGAGCGTCTCCACTTCTTCCACTTCTGGGTCGAAGACCACACGTAGTAGTACTAGTGGTATGAACGATACAAAGTGCGACCCAGAGATAAATACACGTCTAGTTCGAAGGTCTCGAGGCATACACGTAAACAAATATAAAACCTAATATGCGCCTCCAATTAATATAGTAGTAGTAGAGTACTTAGGCACGTACTCCATAACATCACCGTGCATTGCACGTACAACATTTAGTGGTAAGTAGTAAGAGACAAATGCCTATATGCCACGCATGTTCATACTATTTGTGCCTTTCTACTTCACTTACTGCGCTACATTACTCAGGTTCGTACGTCCACTCCTGGCTACATGTCCGTCTCGTAGTTCCAGTCACACGTGTTCTTCATAGATGGAACGATCCATATCACCGCAGTTAGTGTGGCTCCCCACGATGGAGAATCATCCAAACTATGGCCAGCCTCGACGCGGAGCAGTCACGTGCACCGGGAAGCGGCGCTCTCTCGGCCGTCACGTTGCCTCAAAGCCGGCGCCAGTGAGAGGTCGCCTCCACTCTGGCCGGGCATTAATGCGGCACTGACGCTCCAGGGCGACACTGACCGTTTCACATGGGAAGCGCGCGCTGGCAAGGTAGTATTGGTTTTGAACCGTTTCAGGTGTAGTATTGGTAGTTTGTAAAACTACTCAATTATTGCACTCAGTTTCCTAAGAAATTGGGGTAAAAAACGTTACTCCACAGCCCGCTTCCCTTCTCCTTCCTCTTCCACTGCCCGCGCACGTCCGCGGGAAGCGACCGGTCAACCCTTATATAGAAGTGCTAGCACAAAAAGATGCATGCATGACCACTAAAATTTCCAGATTAAAGCGCCATGTCGTTACCTTCGGCCGGGCCATGGCTACCGGGCGACGGCGACCAGAGAGGAGGCGGCGGGAGGGGAACGAATGCAACTACCGTTTGGGTTCACCATCTGGCTTAAGTAAATGCGCACCATCACGTGTACCCGCGGGTGCACAAATTGCAATATACGTGTCTACTTAAGTGGGCGTCACGTAATTGGTGTGTGTGTGAGATTTTGAGAGACAAAGTGCGTGTGTGCGACTCTACTCTTCGGACATGTACTCAACCTTTTGCATTGGGATGTAAGTATAATGGTATTACACTTTAGCTAGTGATTTACGTGGCCATGTTAACGTGCTTGTGTAAAAAATGTCACTTCCTGCTCGTGATTTGTGTTATATAATTACAAGCAAGATGCTCGTGCATTGCATAGAACATCAATATGCATTTTTTAACAGAACACATGTTGTTATTGACCCATGCAGGAGTAATCCCATGTGTAAAAACTAATGATATCTCGAGAATTTCATGGAAAACTGGTATGTCGAGAATTTCATCGAAAAAATGAAAGATGAGAGATAAGGTGAGGAGGAGTGGAGTGTGGTGGTGACTGGTGGTCGGACTGGGAAGAGGCATGGGAATGGACGGCGCCGGCAGGCAGAAGCGGCCACCATGCTAGATTGTTCCAGAGACTTCCTTTTTTAATTGCTCAGCAATGAGGTTGTGGGAGATAAGGATGTGGAGAGAGGTGCGGGTATCTTTTGTAAAATTATCATAGTTTGCTTTGTATCCGTCAGATATAGATTAGACGGTCTATATTACAAGATGGCAGGCATACCATCATCACCAACTCGGGTTTTTTATAAGAGTAGATATGATAAGTTTGCTAACTACTAAAGTAAAGTGGAATTTGTCCATGTTATACAAGTAAATTAAGGTGATTGTTTATCATACGGGTAAGTTGGACGAAGGGTGGTAGGAACAAATGCTCCGCCTAGAGCATGTGTGTGAGATGGAGTCTTAGTATGTGTGTGTGTGTGCGTGTGATGGAGTCTTAGTGTGTGTGTGGTGGGTGGGTGGGTGCGTGTGTGTGTGGGGGGGTGCGTGTGTGTGTGTGACGCGGGGTCCTCGGTGGCGGATGTAATTTAAGTGTGCATGACTTCATCATAGAGAGGTGATGTGTATGGCAGAGGCCACCAACGATGGGGTGTGAGAGAGAAAAGGACTGTAGAGAGGGAAGAGAAGGTGTGTGCGCATGAGAGGAGTCGACATCAAGAGAACGTGTTTGTTCGAGAGACACCGAGGAAGACTACTATATATCGATGGTGCATGTAGGAGGGAATTAAACGAAGGGATGGTCTTATTAGTTTTGGGGATATAGGGGGAAGAGTGAGAGGGGGGTAGCTAGAAGGAGATTGTTAAGTGTGAGTGTGTGTTTTACCCATCCAGACGGAAGTTATGTGCACACAAGAAGAGAACGATTCGATGTGTCGTTAGGGTTGAGGGCAATTAACTACATATGGAGACATAGAGACCTTGAACGTGCATGTGCGAGAGGTATACATGTATACGTGGATCTGTGTGTGTGCGTGCGCGCATGATCGAGATAAAAGAAAGAAGACATAAGTCATAAGATCAACGACATGGGAGAGACGGCTCAGTATGACAATATGCATGCATGTGAGAGTGCAGGGAAGAAGGCCCGATAATTGAGCATGTGTTTTTGTCTTTAAGATATAGTGGTGTGGGCTGGAGCATGCATCTATGGCGAGTAGAGGGAGTGAGACACAACGATTGTGCAAAAGAGATCAATCTATAAATGCATGTATGGAGAGACATATATAGTGTGGGTGATAGGAAGCAAGAGTGCATGCGAGAAAGAAATGTTGACAGAGAAACTACAGATAGATACAGAGATCGAAATGCTAGCTAGAGGGACATCAGCTAGTTTGAGTGTTGGAGATGACCGTCGGGTGGTTCAGAGGGTGAAGTTATGTGTGTGTGAGAGAAAGATAAAAAGAGGGCACTTGACTGCATGTAGAGAGAAACATACATAGTGTGCGTGATAGGAAGCAAGAGAGAGGGCGAGAAAGAAGGTTGATGGAGAAACAGATAAATAGAAAGATAAAGATGCTAGCTAGTGTGAGTTAGAGATAGGAGTGAGTGGATCAGAAGGCTGAGTTATGTGTGTGGGTGTGAGAGAGATGGAGAAAGGATGCATGTGACTCACATAAAAACAAATATCGGAGAGAAATGAGATCCCGAGAGACGGAGTTTTGTGTCTGTGAGAGAGAAAGATATTTCACAACGAGAGTGATAGCTAGAGAGACATATGAGGGAATGCAAGATATCTCTAGGGAGAGAGAGTGTGTGTGAGCGACATACAAGAGAATGGTGGAGAGATATGAGACCCTTGGAGACAGCGTTTGTGTTTGTGTGTGAGAAAGAGATATTTAAGAGGAAGAGTCGTAGCTTCTCATACCTAAGGAGCGAAAGACATCTCTGTGTGAGAGGGTGTGTGCGAGTGGCACACAGGGGAATAGTAGATAGAAATGAGACCCCGAGAGACAAAGTTTGTGTTTGTATGAGAGAAAGAGATTTCACATGGAGAATCATAGTTAGAGACACATAGCAGGGAGCGAGATATACTTAGAGAGAGATAGAGTGATGGAGGTCGAGGGAGAGAGTACCGTCAGTGTGTTACGAAGATAAAAGATCATTGTCGACATACAGGTAGCACGAGAGATACTCGAGAGACGATGAACACGTATAGGTCTAGAGAGACACTCCTATATAAGCATGAGTGATAGCTATATGAGACGAATATCTAGATTAAGGGGGATTCAAATATTTAAACTAGAGATCATGACATCGATAATATCATAACACAAATTGGTGTATCAAACATGCATATTCATTTGAATGTGGGGACACGTGTAATGTTATATAGTTTATCAATATTAGTGATCCATAGATTCTTTAATTAGAGACAATGCATGGTTTATATGCAATTAATGTCTAAATGGGATTACACTATATGTTACGTGTGTGAAACACATTATACATGTTTGAGAAGTAAAAAGAATAAAAACCTGCATGCAACACACATTAATTGGAGAGAGTTAGCGAGGAATGCATACATTGGATTTCAACATAAAGTGGTTTCAAATGTTTGAAAATCCAAACTAAGATGGATACAGCCTTATGAATCTGAGATCATGCCATTTGTAAACCATATTTATGTATAAAGGGTGTTGTGCTTTTGAAAGTATATATATATATATATAAATGATGTATATAGAATTTTATTCCAATCGAAAATGGATCGTGCCCGAACAAAAATAGAATACAAACTGGATTTAAATTGAGTTGGCACGGTAAACGTGCACTCTTGCTTTGCAAAAAATTGAACGAAGTGGGGAAAGTCGCAGTAACCGCCCGAAACCAAAATCTGCGAGATGGAAATTACTGCCTATCCCTGCCACGCAAAGCCTATCAGCTCGATTTCTATAGGTTTTCATAGGGGCAGGTTTGTAATTTCACTCAAACGTGACATAACTGCCTCTCACCCGGATTCAGTCATGGTGGGCACCAAAACACAATGTCTCCTCGGCTGAAATCGACTCCCTCCCCGATTCATACATGGTGGGCGCCAAAAACAAACTCTCGTCGACAAATATTCGGTGTATGCGAGATTACCATCCTATCCCCAACCGACTAATATTGCTGTGATGTAGGAAATTTTAAACGGGGGATAAGTTTGTAAATTTCCTCGCATTTGAGACAAAGTGCGCCCTGAAGACATGGTTCCACCCTTCCTCTCTCCCTCCATTTCCCCATTCGTACTCCATGGGCGCCAAAACACCCTCTCCACCCCACCCTCCTCCGTCCGCCACCCCATCCACCGCCGTCCTCCTCCACCATGCCGGAGCTGGTACCCCGACGCCGTCGGCCATTACAAGAGATCGACCTCTCTCATCCACGGCTTCAGACCGGGATCCTTGCATCCCGTCCTCCCGCTTCATCCCCGCCGTCATCCACCTTGCCGGCGCCGCTCCCATGACCGTCTTGTCCACCGCGTCCTACCGCCACCGTCTACCCTCCTAGATCTGCTTCCACGCCGCCGACGGCCATCACTACTGCAGAACTGTCAAATTCTCAGCAGATACATACACGACGCCGCACCAGAGGTGGTACTCTTTCGTATCTGCTCAACTTATTTATCGCAGCAAGAAAATAGATCGCCACTTCTTTACTCTGATTTCTTGTCCATAACTTACTTGTTAGTTGAAAGCAAACATTGGTTGCGAAGTTGCCTTTGTCCAGTTTGCACCTTCAGATCCGCCATGGCACGCTCAACACTATACTCGCAATGCTTATGGTTTTCCCCTTTTATATTCCACACTAGTTAAATGACAGTAGACTAAATTTCAAAATTGGGTCAGTCGATTTTTGAGAGCTCGCCGGAGTTCGCCGGTGTGAAGGAAGGGGCTCAGGTGGGGACGGTGGTTGTGGGGGCGGTGGTGGGACCTCGCCTAACAAAGAAAACTCGACGCGGGTGGGGGCGGGGGTGGGGGTGGGGGTGGCGGAGGAACACATGCGCTGGGGGCCGGTGGTTCGGCCGGCAGCCCGTGCGGTGTTCTGTATGGGAAGCACAGTATGTTCCTTGTCAGGAAGGGGAGCATGGACATCTGCAGTTGACACCTCTATTGGGCCGGTTCTGCTAAATAATTTCGCACTTCGAGTTGGTCTTCCGTAATACCCCGGAAATGATGGGAGCCGCGTGGTCTTTGATAGACTAATCTGATAGTAACAGTTGTGTGCTTTCAGATGAATGCAGCTGGCCTGTAGGTGATCGATAGGCTGCATATTAGTAGCGGCAAAACCCTATGTTTTCCAGCCAGTTCCACTTTCCCGATTTATTTATGGTGGTTATGGTGTACCCCTATTATCTACACTACGATTTGCCTACTGGCTCTGCGCTCTCGTTATCATGGTTTGGCAATAAACTTTCTATACGGTATATTATGAACCTATCATCTGCCAACTATCCTTACATCTGGGGCCCCCAACAGGGAGCCTATTTTTTGTGTAGTTGTGCCAGATTATATTAATCTACTCACTATATTACAGCAAACATGGGCTCTCTCATCAGAATCCAATGATAGCACACAAGGGTTTACAGGGAGCCTCTATTATATTACAATATCCTCTGCATTACAAAGATAATCTCACTACTATTTGTGTTTTCATGCTTTACAGATATTGTGCGTAATCACAATGAATATAAGAATGCACACATCAGAAGAATATTGCGGAACAGTTCAATGGGTAACAAACTTGGCATCAAGGGATTGAGGTCCATTGTGGATGCAATGAAACCCACATGCTCCCGACCTATAGATTCGTATTCAAAATATGATCCTAATGACTATTCTGAGCTCAAGGAGTCAAAGGTAGATGGCCTATCCTGTTCACCCAATAAGGTTCCTGTTCTAATTTGGCAAGGTTTTATTGGTTGGACATATCTTGCATAAGGTGTCTTGCATTTCTTTTACTTCGTTGCACCGCCATCTGCTTAGTTTACTCATGATATACGTGAAGATGCCATGCCCATCCATTATCAACACCTATTCCATTTGTTGTCATACCATGTTTTTCCATTCAAATGTCGTTCCTGTGTTTCATACATCCAAAAGGAAGAGGGTGATTGCAGAACCTGAAGGAGTACAAGCAAAGTCCTTGAAAAAGGTGGTGCTATCGGACAAATCACATAGCACCCGACATATATTGGCGATAGAACCAGCGTCACAAAACCTAGGATATCGCAACTATGTTGGTCGCTGCTTTGCTCTTGTGAGTACCTATTGTCCTATCGCTGTCCTTACATTCATACCTGGTGGATTATGTGACATCATTATGCATTATAGCTTGCTTATCCACTGTTTGCTCCAAATTATCAGATCTATATTAATGCTTAAATTAATGTAGAATAAACCCAATGCCTATGAAGAAATTTAGTTCTCAATTGTTCTTGTAAGTATCTGTTGTCCTTATATTTGTCAGCTAGTTCTTCATGTACACTTTGCAGCTTATTTTCCCTTGTCCTCCATTTTTGTACACATTAGATCTACATTTACTCTTCCAAAATATTGAATAAAACCAATGTTACTGAAGAAGTTTAGCTCCGCATTGCTCTTGTCAGTGCCTTCTGCTTGTATGTTGTATTTACATTTGTACTCTATATTTATTCCTATATTTTCACATCTATATTTATTCTAACATAGTACATTTGTACATTTGTACATTTACATTTGTACCAATGTTAAGTTAAATAATCACCATTTGTTCCTATATTTTCACATCTATATTTATTCTAAACAAAATGTAGAATAAAGGCAATACTCTTGAAGAAGAGTGTGAGATAAACTTCTTGAATTGCCCCCATCAATATGGACAAGGCCTTTATAGAGCCTATCTTCACTACTAATGTAAGTTTGTTCTCCTCGAGCCTTCAAACTTTGTTGTTTATATTTGGATAGCTATGAGTGCAAATGCTATTTATTTTTGTCATCTGCATCAAATTTCTTGTTCAAAGTTTATAATGTTGAAGTACATAAACATAAGTTTGTCATTCTCAGTTTCAGTCTTTAGTTGTACAATCTAGTTCCTTATTCGCACCATGTAAATTAAACTAAACATAGCGAGTTATCTTGTTTAGCATTATGTGTATGCTTGTGTTCTTGATCTGTAATCCGGTGGTGTGGTGAGACTACCAACAACAGCACAATGTCATATCCTGCTATGTCTCAATTATGAACAATGCCATATTATATTAATGTTATTTAAATCATGCCTCTTTATTTACCAATCTAAAATGGTATAAATTGATAGTACACTCTTTATTCATGCTTATACGTTGTTTAGAACTACATCTATGCTTGTGATTTTGATCTGTAATCCAGTGCTCTGGTGAAGCTGGCCGCTCCTGCATAATGCCATTTCCTGTCGTCTTAACTATGAACAATGCCTATTATGTTAATGCTATTTTAAACCGTGCCTCTTTATTTCTGACAAAGAAATGAGATGAATTGACAGCACTGATGCTTATACGTGCAAAACCTGTTATCTAGCTACCTACGTGTTTCTCTTTCAGGGTGACAACACTGCTACTAGGAAGAACTGCCACAATGATAGTGAGACAAACCCATTGTTTGCCCCTCTAACACATATTCCAGAGGAGAAGGCAAAACATATTGAGGGTAGGGATACAACCACGAAGTCACATCTTGATGTTGTGTCAAACTTACTCAGTGACACAAGCTCGATGAAGTCGCCGCTTGAATCTATTCAACTTATTCAGTCTGAAATTCAGCAGAAATACATGCTTCCGCTCAAATATGACTGGAACTCCAATCTCTATGCAAGATTAACCGTATGTACATGACGTTTATTGATGCTATGCAGCTTAAGTTGGTGGATATGAGCGCCAAAGAAGCGCAGTCTCATCAGGTTGCTAAGCTGCTTGCACTGCAACTGCTGGGCCGGGCTAACCTTTCTTGAACTGTGTTGAAGTGCTATCGGTTCTGTCTATTATTTTGTCCGCCTGTTAACTTCCACTGGTGGTGACCTGCCCAGTTTATGTAATATGTTGTCTGGTTGCCCTTTATTATCATTGGCGGTGAACTTTGATGCCGAGGGGATATAATATGCTGTAATTTCTTTGTTGTATAGTCTAGGTTTATTCTTGGTCGGTATGCTGTAATTTAGGCCAGAAGGTGATACATCTCCGTCATATCTATAATTTTTGATCTTTCCATGACAATATTATACAACTTTCATATACTTTTGGAAACTTTTTATACTATTTTTGGGACTAACATATTGATCAAGTGCCCAGTGCAGTTCTTTGTTGCAAGTTTTTTGTTTTGCAGAAAATCCATATCAAACGGAGTCCAAACGGGATAAAAACTGACGGAGATTTTTTTTGGAATATATGTGATTTTTGGGAAGAGGAATCAATGCGAGATGATGCCCGAGGGGGCCCCGAGGCAGGGGCAAGCCCCAGGGGGTCAGGCGCGCCCTGGGCCCTCGTAGTCACCCCGTAAGGTGGTTGGTGCCCTTCTTTCGCCACAAGAAAGCCAATATCCGGATAAAAATAGTGTCCAAAATTTAGCCCAATCAGAGTTACGGATCTACGGGAATTTAAGAAACGGTGAAAGGGCAGAATCAGCGAACGCAGAAACAGAGAGAGACAGATCCAATCTCGGAGGGGCTCTCACCCCTTCGCTGCTATGGAGGCCATGGACCAGGGGGGAAACCCTTCTCCCATCTAGGTAGAAGGTCAAGGAAGAAGAATAAGAAGGGGGTCTCTCTCCCCCTCACTCCCGGTGGCGCCGGAACGCCGCCGGGGCCATCATCATCACCGCAATCTACACCAACAACCTCACCGCCATCATCACCAACTCTTCCCCGTCTATGAAGCGGTGTAACCCCTCTTTTACTCGCTGTAATCTCTACTTAAACATGGTGCTCAACGCTATATATTATTTCCCAATGATGTATGGCTATCCTATGATGTTTGAGTAGATCCATTTTGTCCTATGGGTTAATTGATGATTGTGATTGGTTTGAGTTGCATGTTTTATTATTGGTGTTGTCCTATGGTGCTCCCCGTGTCGCGCAAGCGTGAGGGATCCCCGCTGTAGGGTTTGCAATATGTTCATGATTTGCTTATGGTGGGTGGCGTGAGTGATAGAAACACATACCCGAGTAAGTAGGTTGTTTGCGTCTAGGAATAAAGAGGACTTGATGCCTTACAATCCTATGGTTGGGTTTTACCTTAATGATCTTTAGTAGTTGCAGATGCTTTCTAGATTTCCAATCATAAGTTCATATGATCTAATAAGAGGAAGTATGTTAGATTATGCCTCTCCCTCAAATAAAATTGCAATAATGATTACCGGTCCAGTTATCGGCTGCGTAGGGACAAATAACTTTCTCGTGACAAAAAGCTCTCTACTAAACCTAACTTAGTTGTGTCTTTATCCAAACAGCCCCTACTTTTTATTTACGTGCTCTTTATTATCTTGCAAACCTATCCAACAACACCTACTAAGTACTTCTAGTTTCATACTTATTCTAGGTAAAGTGAACGTTAAGCGTGCATAGAGTTGTACCGGTGGTCGATAGAACTTGAGGGAATATTTGTTCTACCTTTAGCTCCTCGTTGGGTTCGACACTCTTACTTATTGAAAGAGGCTACAATTGATCCCCTATACTTGTGGGTTATCAAGACCTTTTCCTAGCGCCGTTGCCGGGGAGTTATAGCGTGGGGTTTATATTCTCGTGTGTGCCTGTTTGCTTTCTCACTAAGTAATTTTTATTTTCTGTTCTAAGTTGTTCTCTTTCTTTAGTTATGGATATGGAACACGAAATATCAAAAAAAATTAGGTGTACTTGCTACTCATGGAGATGGGGAACCTCCTAAAACCCTCGATGCTCATTATGTGAAAGAGATTATGTACTACTTTGATAATCCTGAGAAAATCCCATTCAATTATGTTACGGGAGACACGTTGGATCAACGTGAATACTGTAGGGATTATCGCTTGACTCAAAAGGGGAAACTATTATGGGATCAAATTTATATGTTGTAGTGGTATGCTAGGCAACTATGCTTGAGATATGATTATACTTGTTGCTCTAGGATGAAGGCTCCACACCTTCCCTTTTCATGCAAATTTAATGATGGTAAAACCTTGGCTTCTTATGCTAATGGTATATATGATTACTATGATGTGGAACAAATAGAAGAATTCGCTGCTTTTATGGGTGCCTATGAAATTGAATCTTTGTTTAAAGAGTGTGAAAATCTTGATGATGTTGTTTACAAACTGTAACAACCTAGATTTTTTCCCTTTTCTTTTTCCTTCGATTTTCTTGGATTTCCTGTTTGTTTTGCTTTTCCGTGGCAATGTGGTTCTGAAACTTGGGAAGATCATGTCTTCCTAGGTTTTATAGTGGCTTGTCACCCTCTTCATCATCCCAAGATCATGTCATTTCCATCTTTGACCTAACCCAAATCTTTTGTTGGGAATATTCCTTTTCTGATTAAGGAATAACCCTTAAAACCCTAGGTTGTGAAGCAACCTATATTTCTGTCACTCCTAAAATTCCCAAATAATTCTCATAATTTTTTTGGGTCCTATCTTGCTCAAATATGGAAAAATATATCATTCGCCATGTTTCCCATCATGCTCAATAAATTCATTTCCTATTCTGCCCTAAATGGCACATTGTGAAGCAAGTGCTATTTATCTTTGCCCAATTCAACCCAAACTTCTCGGACATCTTTTCTATCCAACTAATTGCCTCATGCCAAAATTCAACTCAATTTGCCTAGTAAATATTCCTGAGCAATTTTTCAAAGTTCCTGTCTGAGGGAAGTGATTGGGAAGGAAGTACAAGCTAGGCATATCCAAATGAGTTGAAATTTTGCAAGGTCCTTTATATGATCTTATCATAACTCTCCACCAAATATGAGCTCATGTAACTCATCTATGTAAGCCCAGCCCCAAATCTTAGTTTCTGGTCAGATTTTCAGTTTGTGAAGCAACTATATTTTATATTGCTTCATTTAAGCTGCAAATTTTCCAGGGCATTCTTCAATCCATATAAACTCCCTCCACCAGGTTTTAGCTCAATTAGTTAAACCAATTGCCGTGTGCAAGTTTTCCAAGTTTTTGTCCAAAATGAAGCTTTGTGATGCAAGTGTCACTTTGGTATTTCCAAATGGCATGAAACCTTTACAGCAGCTTCATATCATCATATAACCCCTCGCTGCCAAATTTCAGCTCATGACAATCAAGTATGTGAGTGTATCATCCAAATCCCTAATTCTGGCCAGTTTTGCACTTTCTTCAGCAACCCTCATCTAAACTCCTCCTCTTAGTCTGATTTTTGGTGATCACAATCACCTTAGTGTGTGATAATTGCTAGACAAACTCTTTACTACGTTACCAAGCTGGTTTAACCACAGAGAGTTACAAGCATCTTCTTACTGATTTACTTTGGAGCTAAGTGCAAATCTCTTCTTTGCCCCTGGACTGAATTATTTCCTCATTTTGACTAAGGGCACCAAGGTCCATCTACTGGACATGGTCGGCCAAGCCAAAGAGCGCCGCTTGCGCCAGTGCGTGTGGTGATCACGCTTGCGTCATGGCTGAACGCGTGCTCTGGCTTGTTCCGGCCACTGTTCTCGTCTCCTCCCTCCTTGTCTCGACCTCCATTCGTGTCCTGGAGCTCGCCCGTGCTCGACTGCATCACCCTGCATTGGTGCTTCCTCGTGGTTTGCCATCAATGCGCCATTAGAATAGTGCCCGTGCCATGCCTAGCCTCTATCCACCATTATAGCACTGCTCGAGCTCGCTAGCGATGCTCCAGAGCCTTCCCCTCGGCTATATGAGCGTGCCCCGAGCCCTCCCACAACTCATCCACTCCTCACTTGCCTCCCTAGCCCAGCGGAATCCTCGGCCCTCTCTTCTTTTCGCCGGAGGACGCCATGGCCGCCTCGGTTCCTCCTTGGTTCCGGCGAACCTAGCCCCTCCCCTCTCCTCCAGAGTTGTGCAATAGCTTCCCCTCGTCACCGCGGTTCGCCCCACCCCACTATTTCCACCCCGGAGTGCCTCTAGCGACGCCTCCCCACGCACGGCCGCCGCCTCCATCGTTCGGCCACCCACCCGCCGGCCTTTCCGAGCTCTCTCCCTCCCGACTCCACCACCGCGTTCCCCTCGTCCCGTAGAGCCGCGCCACCCCCTCATCTCTCGCCGGAGCGCCTTACTTCGTCGAGTGTCACCACCGGCCGCCCGCCTCTGCTCCTCTCTGCCGCCACTCACCGCCGTCACTCCCAGCCATCCTCTCGCTCCCTCTCAGCGGGGATGGACGCGAGAGGCTGAGCCGCGCCCGCCGATGGCCTCTGCTTGGCCGGGCCTGGCCGGAGCAGCCCGCCCCGTCGCCGGCAGCTGGACCCCTCCTCTGTCTCCTCTGTATCGCGCGGGGAGGGGGGGCAGCAAGGAAGAAGACGCTCGAGCCTGGCCCTCCTTCCTGTCGCCTGGGCCCCGCCGTCAGTGGCCCAGCCGGCCCAGCTGACGTGGCAAGTGCAAGCGCCCCCGAGTGAGTACGTTTCCATTTGCCCGAAGGCGTATTTCCGTTTATACGTTTTCATTTGCCCGAAAGCGTACTTCTTCCCTTCATCAGCCAGGAATGCACTTTCTCTGCTCAGAAAGCGTATTTTCTAATATGCGCCTCTGCCTTATCCACTCAGGGACCCGTTGGTGATAAAATCTTCACAGATTGGTCCTTCTTCTTCCAACCTTCACAACTTTTCAAGCGTAACTTCGATCGAGGTGAAACCAGCGCTCACTTCTTCGTCTCGTCGATCTCTATCTTTTGGTAACATTTTCACTAGGTGTTCACACAGTGAAAATGACCATTTTGCCCTTGCCTCTAATCAGCCCCCTTTGAGAATGAACCGTTCGACGTTTCGTTCCGCGGCTTCACGGCACTTCTTCCTAGAGTCTCCGTCACCCCAGGCAAGCCACAATACCCACTTGCATGATAGTCATGCAGTAGCCATGGTTTCCAACTTGAATATTTATTAAATGTTTGCTTGTTTAAAATATGGTTATCGTTGTTTCGGTAATGATTCTTGGTCAGTGCTTACTCTCTTGCTATATTGTTATGCACCTGGTTATCATGCCCTGCTAGTTGATGGTATTCCTTTCATATGCTTATGCTTGCTAGTAGTACATGTTGATGTTGGTAATGGTCTTCGGTGCACGACTGACATCTGTCCCGAGTACCGTTGTTATGCATGTTCCATTGCATCCAGTTGGTTAAATGCTTGCATGATGGCATTGTTGATATGTTCTTGCATGATAATTATTGTTGATGCTAGTGGTCATGCTATGTTTCGGAGAAATATGTACTTATGATGTTCATGCTAATCAGTATGCCGTGCTCACTTGGATATGATTCATTGTTGATATGATGGATAGTTATGTGGTACCCTCATGATTATGTTGATATCATGCTCATGCATTGTAATTGCATCATGTTATTTTATCATGGATCAACATATTTGCATTCAAGTTTAACCGGATTAAATTGAACTTGAACAACTGTTGGCTGAGTCATGGTGCCACCATATCGAACTGACCAGTGCAACCACACTTACCTTTATAGGAAGGTCCTAACTGGGTCTATTGTCCTGCCTCTCGCCGGTGCCTCCAATGAGGGAAAGTTATGGGCGTGCGGTACCCTGGCCCGGTAAGCAGACATAACCTTGTGTGCCCGTTGTTGTTGTTATGAATCCGGGTCCCCGTGTGGGACCGTTTAGGACTCGCCCAGTGGGGAGTGAGTCGGTGTGGCCGGGAGAGTGTCATGGCAGTAGATCGGTTTTGTCGGAACGCCGCTGGTCCACCCGAATGGGAGTGCGAGGCCATGGGTTCCATAGTGTGGGTATAGTGTACTAACCTCTGCAGAGTGTATATTAAATCTATCGATAGCCGTGCTCGCAGATAAGGGCCCAGTTCGTAGTTGGTCACACTATGAGTCAACAGTAATACTAATAATAATGTGCTTAATAACAACCCCCGTTCGATGATGAGATAAGTTGGTTATGATCGCCGGAAAGATGACTGTTTGAGACCAAGTGTTGGTCATGGTTGTGATCGCAGGAAAGATCACCGTTTGAGACCAAGTGTTGGTCATGGTTGTGATTGCCGGAATGATCACCGTGGTAACGGGGATACCGAGTTGTTGGATATTCGTGATGTTGTGCGAGAATCATGGGTAAAGATCAAGCTCCTTGTGGTCATTTGATGATTACTACGGTATTGTTTATACCAAGCTTGATTTGATCCTGAGATGATCGTGTAATGTCCGAAGTTGGTAAGTGATGCATGTGATGGTTATGAGGTAACCCGAGCAGAATAAATGGTGCATGCAGTGTCATCTTGTTGCATGTAGTGTCATCAGATTTATATGTTCATGCCATGATCATATTGTTCTAGCGATATTATGTTCATGTCGTTCATGCCATGTTATCCTGATGATCCAATGATAATTCCTGCTTAACCTGTAATTGCCATGCTGCTATTTGTCTTGAATGCTTCTGGTTATTGTGAGCTTGCAAGTACATTCAATGTACTGACCTGGCATGTCATGCCAGTTTGCAGGTCGTGCCTAGATTGCTTGCTTGTTTGGTGTTGTTCCCGTGTTCGCGAGCTAGGATAAACGTTCCAGCCAGAGTCCCTGCGGATTGGAGTCCATCATCACCGTTCGTTGTTCCGCTGCCAGTAGTTGTTCTGCTGCTTCGATTTGTTATGCTGCTTGTATAGAGCAACCGTGGTTGGTGTAGTGTCGCCGTACCGATGTTATTCATTACAATGTCGGAGCCCTTGTATTCACATTCGTGTTGTAATAGAGAGCTAGTTTGTTCTATACTAAGCAGTGCCGTATTCCAGAAGACTTCACCTCGATCTCTGGGCTGGAATACGGGGCGTTTCGGTTTTCTCTGAGTCGGGGTGCCACACAGACCTGAAAATTTTGCTATACTTAAATATTGCTATGAGAATTATGAATTCAATTCCGATATTGATGAATTTATTGAGAGAGTCTCTGCTGTCCAAGAAGAGACTAATATTTTGCAGGAACTATGGAAGAAGAAATTGATGAAAATGTGAGCTCATTGGATGAAAAAGATGATGAGGAGAGCGAAGAACAAACGGAGGAAGAGCGAATTAGCTACCCGTGCCCGCCTTCTAATGAGAGTAACTCTTCAACTCATACATTGTTTTATTTCCCTTCGTGCTTACCGAAGGATGATTGCTATGATGATTGTTATGATCCCGTTGATTCTTTTGAAATATCCCTTTTTGTTGATGCTTGCTATTCTTGTGGCCAAGATGCCAATATGAATTATGCCTATGGATATGAACTTGATATAGTTCCTTATGTTAAACTTGAAATTGTTGCTATTGCACCCACACATGATAGTCCTATTATCTATTTGAATTCTCCCGACTACACTATATCGGAGAAGTTTGCCCTTATTAAGGATTTTATTGATGGGTTGCGTTTCACTACTACACATGATGATTTCGATAGATATAATATGCATGTGCTTTATGCTCCTACTTGCAATTATTATGAGAGAGGAACTACATCTCCGCCTCTCTATGTTTCCAATATGATAAAATTGCAAGAAGTTCCCAATATGATAAAATTGCAAGAAACTTCTTATACTATGCATTGGCCTTTACTATGTGTGCATGAATTGTTCTTTTATGACATGCCGATGCATAGGAAGAGAGTTAGACTTCGTTGTTGCATGATATATGCTTTGTGCTCACTACTAAATCACAAATCATTGTTAATTAAAATTGGCTTCAATATACCTTGGGATCCGGGTGGATTCATTACTTGAGCACCTTATGCCTAGCTTAATGGCTTTAAAGAAAGCGCTGCCAGGGAGACAACCCGGAAGTTTTAGAGAGTCATTTATTTCTGTTGAGTGCTTTTATATAATTTAAAAAAATAAAAATAAAGAGAGGAACCCAAAACTTTTCAAAAAGGAAAGTGAAAGTGAGAGAGACAAGCATTGTTGAAGTGGGGGAGCTCCTTGAACTTTGTTCATGCTCAAGGAAACTTTGTGAATCTTGATTACAGAAACTTTTCAACAAAAATAATTATCCCCTTGTACAATTCCATTGTATTATAAAAATAATGTGCCCAGATTTGCCTTTAGGATGTTCACATTGCTTGTTGGTTTGTGCGGTGCAGAATAGAAATTTTGGCTGTAGTTCGCGATTTTACATTTTTTTTACTGGAACATCAAACGCTTCTGTAATTTTTTGCACTGTCTTTCTATACAAATTTTTTATTTTTACTAATTTTGGCAGAATTTTTGGAGTACCATAGGTATGGTGAATGTTCAGATTACTACAGACTGTCCTGTTTAAGACAGATTCTATTTTTGATGCATAGTTTGCTTGTTTTGATGAAACTATCAATTTCTATCAGTGGATTAAGCCATGGAAAAGTTACATTACAATAGGTACAATGCAAAAAAATGAATTGGTTTGCAACAGTACTTAGAGTGGTGATTTGCTTTATTATACTAACGGATCTTACCGAGTTTTCTGTTGAGTTTTGTGTGATTGAAGTTTTCAAGTTTTGGGAGAGATCACGATGGATCAAGGAATAAGGAGTGGCAAGAGCCTAAGCTTGGGGATGCCCAAGGCACCCCAAGGAAATATTCAATGATTCCTAAGCAACCAAGCTTGGGGATGCCCCGGAAGGCATCCCCTCTTTCTTCCAAGAATCATCGGTAATTTTACTTGGAGCTATATTTTTATTCGTCACATGATATGCGTAAATATTGGATCATCTTTTGCATTTAGTTTTCACTTTTCTTTGATGCACCATGCTGGTATGAGATAGTCCATGTTTTATTTATAGAATGCTCTTTGCACTTCACTTATATCTTCTGAGTATGGCTTTGTAGAATGCTTCATGTGCTTCACTTATATCATTTGAAGTTTGGATTGCCTGTTTCTCTTCACATAGAAAACCGCCATTTGTACAATGCTCTTTTGCTTCACTTATATTTGTTAGAGCATGGGCATATCTTTTGTAGAAAGAATTAAACTCTCTTGCTTCACTTATATCTATTTAGAGAGATGACAGGAATTGGTCATTCACATGGTTAGTCATAAAATCCTACATAAAACTTGTAGATCATTGAATATGATATATTTGATTCCTTGCAATAGTTTTGCGATATAAAGATGGTGATATTAGAGTCATGCTAGTGGGTGAGGTAGTCCTGGACTAAGGGGTCCTCGGGTGTCCGATCTATTGGATGTGGGCCAGACTGATGAGCTGTGAAGATATGAAGACCGAAGACTACACCCGTGTTCGGATAGGACTCTCCTTGGCGTAGAGGGCAAGCTTGGCGACCGAATTATGAAGATTCCTTTCTCTGTAACTGACCTTGTGTAACCCTAGATCCCTCCCATGTCTATATAAACCAGAGGGCTAGGTCCGTAGATAGGCCGAATCCTTATAATCATAGCCAGGTTAGACTCTTAGGGTTTAGCCATTACGATCTCGTGGTAGCTCAACTCTTGTAATACTTGTATTCATCAAGATCAATCAAGCAGGACGTAGGGTATTACCTCCATAGAGAGGGCCCGAACCTGGGTAAAGCATTGTGTCCCCCGTCTTCTGTTACCATCAATCCTAGACGCAAAGTTCGGGACCCCCTACCCGAGATCCACCATTTTTGACACCGACATTGGTGCTTTCAATGAGAGTTCCACTGTGCCGTCCTCAAAAGGTTTTATGGCTCCTTCAATCATCTACAACGATGCTGTCCAAGGAGAGGTTTTCCTCCCCGGACAGATCTTCATGCACTACAAAAAAAGACACATACGTGACATTTTGGGCCGAACAAATTTTTTTCTATCATACATATGACACTTCTATGACGATAATTGTGACAAAACCCGGTATCATAATAGATGTGGTGGGCTCCTACTTCTATGACAAAAAATCATGATAGAAAATGGGCTTTTCGTCCTGGGCGGGCCGAAGACGCAGCTGCATGACATTCTTTGGGCCGTCCATGACGGAAAAAACCGTGGTAGAAGCAAGGGGGAGGAAAATTTCGGGGAGTTCCCGGTTACGGTGGGAGGTCGGGGCCGAGTGATGCGCGTTTCTCTCATACACGTACGCGTGTGTGTGCAAGGCGTTGGCTCTAACTGAACCCGAGCGAGGCGTTGGTCTCTAACTGAACCCGAGTGATTGCACTGCAGGCTACGCGTTACTGAACCCGAGCGATCGATCGATGGCTGTTAACTGAACCCGATCGAGCGATTCCTTCGCTACTGCTGCTAACTGAAGCCGATCGATTGGATGAGCAGTGAGCGTTGCGGGGGGGTGGGGGGGGGGGGGGGGGTGGATGAATAGTGAGCGGTGGCGTTGCCTCTGGATGAACATGACCCCATGGTGTGGAGAGCTGGATGAACAGTAGACGGTGGAAGGGTGCCCGTGGAGGGGTGGTTGAATAGGACCCCGTGGTGTGGAGGGCTGGATGAACAGTAGACGGTGGAGGGGTGCCCGTGGAGGGGTGGTTGAACAGTAGCCGGTGGAGTAGCGCGCGGTGGAGGCTGGATGAACAGGAGCCCGAGGAGGCTGGAGGAGGTCGACAGTAGCCCGTGGAGGCTGGAGGAGGTCGACGGTGGAGATGAACAGTATCCCGTGGAGTCTCATTTTGCGGTACGCCTGATACGTCTCCGTCGTATCTATAATTTTTGATTATTGCATGCCAATATTATTCAACTTTCATATACTTTTTGGCAACTTTTTATATTATTTTTGGGACTAACATATTGATCCAGTTCCCAGTGCCAGTTCCTGTCTGTTGCATGTTTTTGGTTTCGCAGAATATCCATATCAAACGGAGCCCAAACGGGATAAAAATGGACGGAGCTTATTTTTGGAAAATATGGAAAAATCGGAAGGAAAATCAACGCGAACCAGTGCCCGAGGTGGTCACGAGGCAGGGGCACCCCCCCTAGGGCGCGCCCCTACCCTCGTGAGCCCACCGTAAGGCGGTTGACGCTCTTCTTTTGCCGCAAGAAAGCTAATATTCGGAAAAAAAATCACGGCGAAGGTTTCAGGCCAATCGGAGTTACGGATCTCCATATATATACGAAACGGTGAAACAGAGCCAGAACAGGACGTAGAACCAGAGAGAAACAGAGAGATAGATCCAATCTCGGAGGGGCTCTCACCCCTCCCATGCCATGGAGGCAAGGACCAGAGGGGAAACCCTTCTCCCATCTAGGGAGGAGGTCAAGGAAGAAGAGGAAGAAGGGGGCCCCTCTCCCGCTCTCCTCTGGTGGCGCCGAAACGCCACCGTGGCCATCATCATCATCACCGCGATCTTCACCAACATCTCCATCACCTTCCCCCCTCTATCTACGGCGGTCCACTCTCCCGCAAACCGTTGTACCCTCTACTTGAACATGGTGCTTTATGCTTCATATTATTATCCAATGATGTGTTGCCATCCTATGATGCCTGAGTAGATTTTCGTTGTCCTATCGGTGGTTGATGAATTGCTATAATTGATTTAATTTGCTTGTGGTTATGTTGCTGTCCTTTGGTGCCCATCATATGAGCACGCGTGTGGATCACACCATAGGGTTAGTTGTATGTTGATAGGACTATGTATTGGAGGGCAAGAGTGACAGAAGCTTCAACCTAGCATAGAAATTGATGCATACGAGATTGAAGGGGGACCAATATATCTTAATGCTATGGTTGGGTTTTACCTTAATGAACATTAGTAGTTGCGGATGCTTGCTAATAGTTCCAATCATAAGTGCATAGAATTCCAAGTAAGGGATGACATGCTAGCAGTGGCCTCTCCCACATAATACTTGCTATCGGTCTAGTAAAGTAGTCAATTGCTTAGGGACAATTTCGCAACTCCTACCACCACTTTTCCACACTCGCGATATTTACTTTATCTTTTCTTTATTTAAACAGCCCCTACTTTTTATTTACGTACTCTTTATTATCTTGCAAACCTATCCAACAACACCTACAAAGTACTTCTAGTTTCATACTTGTTCTAGGTAAAGCGAACGTCAAGCATGCGTAGAGTTGTATCGGTGGTCGATATAACTTGAGGGAATATTTGTTCTACCTTTAGCTCCTCGTTGGGTTCGACACTCTTACTTATCTAAAACTGTTGCGATCCCCTATACTTGTGGGTTATCAAGACCTTTTTCTGGTGCCGTTGCCGGGGAGCAATAGTGTGGGGTGAATATTCTCTTGTGTGCTTGTTTGCTTTATCACTAAGTAATTTTTATTTGCTGTTCTTAGTTGTTCTTTATCTTTAGTTGTGGATATGGAA
Source organism: Triticum urartu (assembly GCF_003073215.2). Lineage (NCBI taxonomy): Eukaryota > Viridiplantae > Streptophyta > Magnoliopsida > Poales > Poaceae > Triticum > Triticum urartu. Next base: position 441,719,074 of record NC_053024.1, on the reverse strand, counting down.
CACGAAATACCAAAAAAATTAGGTGTACTTTCTGCTCATGGAGATGGGGAACCTCCTAAAACCCTCGATGCTGGTTATGTGAAAGATATTATGTACTACTTTAATAATCCTGAGAAAACCCCATTTAATTATGTAATGGGAGTAACATTGGATCAACGTGAATGCTTTAGGGATTATCGCTTGACACAAAAAGGGAAACTATTATGGGATCAAATTTATATATTGAAGTGGTATGCTAGACAACTATGCTCGGAATATGATTATACTTGTTGCTCTAGGATGAATTCTCCACACCTCCCCTTTCATGCAAATTTAATGATAATGAAACCTTGGCTTCTTATGCTAGAGGTATATATGATTATTATGATGTTGAACAAATAGAAGAATTTGTTGCTTTTATGGGTGCTTATGAAATTGAATCTATGTTTAAAGAGTTTGATGATATTGATGATGCTTGTTATAGATCTGAAAATTTAGCTATCCTCAAATATTTCTATGAGAATTATGAATACAATTATGAAATTAATGCACTTATTAAGAAAGTCTCTGCTGTCCAAGAAGAGACTAATATTTTGCAGGAATCTATGGAAGAAGAAGTTGATGACACTGTGAGCTCATTGGATGAAAAAGATGAGGAGGAGAGCGAAGAACAAAAGGAGGAAGAGCGGATTGATCACCCGTGCCCACCTTCTAATGAGAGTAACTCTTCAACTCATACATTTTTTAATTCCCCTTCGTCCTTACCGAAGGATGATTGCTATGATGACTGTTATGATCCCTATGATTCTTTTGAAATATCCCTTTTTGATGATGCTTGCTATGCTTGTGGCCAAGATGCCAATACGAATTATGCTTATGGAGATGAACTTGCTATAGTTCCTTATGTTAACATGAAATTGTTGCTATTGCACCCACGCATGATAGTCCTATTATCTTTTTGAATTCTCCCGATTATACTATATCGGAGAAGTTTGCACTTATTAAGGATTATATTGATGTGTTGCCTTTTACCATTGCACATGATGATTTCGATAAATATAATATGCATGTGCTTGCTGCTCCTACTTGCAATTATTATGAGAGAGGAACTATATGTCCACCTCTCTATGTTTCCAACATGATAAAATTGCAAGAAACTATTTATACTATTCATTGGCCTTTACTAGGTGTGCATGAATTGTTCTTTTATGACATGCCGATGCATAGGAAGAGAGTTAGACTTCATCATTGCTTGATATATATTGCTTTGTGCTCACTACTAAATTACAAGTCATTGTTAATTAAAATTGGCTTTGATATACCTTGGGATCCGGGTGGATTCACTATTTGAGCACTATATGCCTAGCTTAATGGCTTTAAAGAAAGAGCTGCCAAGGAGACAACCCGGAAGTTTTAGAGAGTCATTTATTTCTGTTGAGTGCTTTCATATAGTTTAAAAACAACAAAAATAAAGAGGGGAACCCAAAACTTTTTCAAAAAGGAAAGCGAAAGTGAGAAAGAGAAGCACTGTTGAAGTGGGAGAGCTCCTTGAACTTTGTTCATGCTCACGGCCACTTTGTGAATCTTGATTACAGAAAATTTTCAAAAAAATAATTATCCCCTTGTACAATTCCATTGTATTATAAAAATAATGTGCCAAGGTTTGCCTTTAGGATGTTTACGATGCTTGTTGGTTTGTGCGGTGCAGGACAGAAACTTTGACTATAGTGCATGAATTTTAATTTTTTACTGGAACATCAAATGGTTCTGATTCTTTTGCACTGTATTTCTGTACAAATTTTTTATTTTTACTAATTTTGGCAGAATTTTTCAAGTATCAGAAGTATGGTGAATGTTCAGATTGCTACAGACTGTTCTGTTTTAGACAGATTCTGTTTTTGATGCATAGTTTGCTTGTTTTGATGAAACTATCAATTTATATCAGTGGATTAAGCCATGAAAAAGTTATACTATAGTAGAAACAATACAAAAACAAATTATGAATTGGTTTGCGACAGTACTTATAGTGGTGATTTGCTTTATTATACTAACGGATCTTACCGAGTTTTATGTTGAAGTTTTGTGTGGATGAAGTGTTCGATGATCGAGAAGGTCTCGATGTGAGAAGAAGGAAGAGAGGCAAGAGCTCAAGCTTGGGGATGCCCGAGGCACCCCAAGTAAATATTCAAGGAGACTCAAGCATCTAAGATTGGGGATGCTGGGGAGGCATCCCCTCTTTCTTCAACAAGTATAGGTATGTTTTCGGATTCGTTTCGTTCATGCGATATGTGCAATCTTGGAGCGTCTTTGCTTTAGTTTTCATGTTTCTTTTTTGCACCATGCTGGTATGAGATAGTCCTTGGTTGATTTATAGAATGCTCATTGCACTTCACTTATGTCTTTTGAGTATGGATTTATAGAATGCTTCATGTGCTTCACTTATATCATTTGAAGTTTGGATTGCCTGTTTCTCTTCACTTAGACAACCGCCATTTGTAGAATGCTCTTTTGCTTCACTTATACTTGTTAGAGCGTGGGCATATCTCTTGTAGAAAGAAATAAACTCTCTTGCTTCACTTATATCTATTTAGAGAGAGGACAGGAACTGGTCATTCACATGGTTAGTCATAAAATCCTACATAAAACTTGTAGATCACTGAATATGATATGTTTAATTCCTTGCAATAGTTTTGCGATATAAACATCGTGATATTAGAGTCATGCTAGTGGGTAGTTGTGGATTAGTAGAAATACTTGTGTTGAGGTTTGTGATTCTCATAGCATGCACGTATGGTGAACCGTTATGTGATGAAGTCGGAGCATGAGGTATTTATTGATTGTCTTCCTTATGAGTGGCGGTCGGGGACGAGCGATGGTCTTTTCCTACCAATCTATCCCCCTAGGAGCATGCACGTAGTACTTTGTTTCGATAGCTAATAGACTTTTGCAATAAGTATGTGAGTTTTTTATGACTAATGTTGAGTCCATGGATTATACGCACTCTCACCCTTCCATCATTGCTAGCCTCTCTAGTACCGCGCAACTTCCGCCGGTACCATAAACCCACCATATACCTTCCTCAAAAAAGCCACCATACCTACCTATCATGGCATTTCCATAGCCATTCCGAGATATATTGCCATGCAACTTTCATCATCATCATATACATGACTTGAGCATTCATTGTCATATTGCTTTGCATGATCGTAAGATAGCTAGCATGATGTTTTCATGGCTTGTCCATTTTTTGATGTCATTGCTACGCTAGATCATTGCACATCCCGGTACACAGCCGGAGGCATTCATATAGAGTCATATCTTTGTTCTAGATATCGAGTTGTAAGTAAATAAAAGTGTGATGATCATCATTATTAGAGCATTGCCCCGGTGAGGAAAGGATGATGGAGACTATGATTCCCCCATAAGTCGGGATGAGACTCTGGACTTTACCAAAAAATAAAAGAGGCCAAAGAAGCCCAAATAAAAAAAGGAGTCCAAAGAAGCCCACCAAAAAATGAGAGAAAAGAGAGAAGGGGCAGTGCTACTATCCTTTTTCCACACTTCTGCTTCAAAGTAGCACCATGTTCTTCATATAGAGAGTCTCTTGAGTTATCACTTTCATATACTATTGGGAATTTTCATTATAGAACTTGGCTTGTATATTCCGATGATGGGCTTCCTCAAATGCCCGAGGTCTTCATGATCAAGTAAGTTGGATGCACACCCACTTAGTTTCAGTTAGAGCTTTCATACACTTATAGCTCTAGTGCATCCGTTGCATGGCAATCCCTACTCACTCACATTGATATCTATTCATGGGCACCTCCTTAGCCCGTTGATACGCCTAGTTGATGTGAGACTATCTTCTCCTTTTTTGTCTCCTCCACCATCATATTCTATTCCACCTATAGTGCTATGTCCATGGCTCACGCTAATGTATTGCATGAAAGTTGAAAAGGTTTGAGAACGTCAAAAGTATGAAACAATTTCTTGGCTTGTCATCAGGGTTGTGCATGATTTGAATATTTTGTGTGGTGAAGATGGAGCATAGCCATACTATATGATTTTGTAGGGATAACTTTCTTTGGCCATGTTATTTTGAAAATACATGATTGCTTTATTAGTATGCTTGAAGTATTATTGTCTTAATGTCAAAGGATAGACTATTGCTTTGAATCACTCGTGTCTTAATATTCATGCCATGATTAGACATATGATCAAGATTATGCTAGGTAGCATTCCACACCAAAAATTATCTTTTTTTATCATTTACCCACTCGAGGACGATCATATTATTCAACTTTTTGATTGTTCCATGCCAATATTATTCAACTTTCATATACTTTTGGCAACTTTTTATATTATTTTTGGGACTAACATATTGATCCAGTGCCCAGTGCGAGTTCCTGTCTATTGCATGTTTTTGGTTTCGTAGAATATCCATATCAAACGGAGTCCAAACGGGATAAAAACGGACGGATATTATTTTTGGAAAATATGGAAAATTCGGAAGGAAAATCAACGCGAACCAGTGCCCGAGGTGGTCATGAGGCAGGGGGCGCCCCCCCTAGGGCGCGCCCCCTACCCTCATGAGCCCACCGTAAGGCGTTTGACGCTCTTCTTTTGCCTCAAGAAAGCTAATATTCGGAAACGGAGTTACGGATCTCCATATATATATGAAACGGTGAAACAGAGCCAGAACAGAACGCAGAACCAGAGAGAAACAGAGAGATAGATCCAATCTCGGAGGGGCTCTCGCCCCTCCCATGCCATGGAGGCCAAGGACCAGAGGGGAAACCATTCTCCCATCTAGGGAGGAGGTCAAGGAAGAAGAGGAAGAAGGGGGCCCCTCTCCCCCTCTCCTCCGGTGGCGCCGGAACGCCGCCGTGGCCATCATCATCATCACCGCGATCTTCACCAACATCTCCATCACCTTCCCCCTCTATCTACAGCGGTCCACTCTCCCGCAACCCGCTGTACCCTCTAATTGAACATGGTGCTTTATGCTTCATATTATTATCCAATGATGTATTGCCATCCTTTGATGTCTGAGTAGATTTTCGTTGTCCTATCGGTGGTTGATGAATTGCTATGATTGATTTAATTTGCTTGTGGTTATGTTGCTGTCCTTTGGTGCCCATCATATGAGCGCGCGCGTGGATTACACCATAGGGTTAGTTGTATGTTGATAGGACTATGTATTGGAGGGCAAGTTTGATAGAAGCTTCAACCTAGCATAGAAATTGATGCATACGAGATTGAAGGGGGACCAATATATCTTAATGCTATGGTTGGGTTTTACCTTAATGAACATTAGTAGTTGCGGATGCTTGCTAATAGTTCCAATCATAAGTGCATAGAATTCCAAGTAAGGGATGACATGCTAGCAGTGGCCTCTCCCACATAATACTTGCTATAGGTCTAGTAAAGTAGTCAATTGCTTAGGGACAATTTCACAACTCCTACCACCACTTTTCCACACTCGCTATATTTACTTTATCGTTTCTTTATTTAAACAGCCCCTACTTTTTATTTATGTACTCTTTATTATCTTGCAAACCTATCCAACAACACCTACAAAGTACTTCTAGTTTCATACTTGTTCTAGGTAAAGCGAACGTCAAGCATGTGTAGAGTTGTATCGGTGGTCGATAGAACTTGAGGGAATATTTGTTCTACCTTTAGCTCCTTGTTGGGTTCGACACTCTTACTTATCGAAAACTTTGCGATCCCCTATACTTGTGGGTTATCAACGCCACACCCCTCCCGATGAACAGGACCCCTGTTTCGACCGTAGGAGGTCCGTTTCGTCTGTTTTGCGGTACGCCACACCCTTTTCGATCAACAGGACCCCCGTTTCGACCGTAGGAGGTCCATTTCGTCTGTTTTGTGGTATGCCACACCCCTCCCGATCAACAGGACCCCCGTTTCGACCGTAGGAGGTCCGTTTCCTCCGTTTTGTGGTACGCCACACCCCTCCCGATCAACATGACCCCGTTCCGAACATAGGAGGTCCGTTTCCTCCATTTTGCGGTACGCCAGGCCTCGTTTCCATCGCCTGTTCCGTCCAAGCCCTCCCGATGAACACGACCACGCATTCCATTCCGACCCAGCCGGTTGGCTCCCACGCGTTCCGTTGCCTCTCGATGAACACGTGGCATTCTGTTGCCTCCCCATGAACACGACGCATTCTGTTGCCTCTCCATGAACACGACGACGACGCTGTTTCTCCGTTTCGACCCAGCCATGTACACGAGCCCTGGCCATACGTATGCGCGAGTAGGCGTTAGAGACCTCGCCCGTATGTACACATACATGGCCGTATTTTCTTTCTTGCACCCTGGCCGCTGTACGTACGTGTACATGCTACGTGCGCGCCTCTACTACGACACCTGCGCGCCTCTACATCCACCAGTATATATGTACGTTCACGTTCGCGACCAGAATGACAACGCTACGTACGCTTCGACCAGGTGGGTCCCGACTGTCAGGCACTTCCTTGCGTGTGAAGATGTAGCTGGTGCGTCCCAGCAGTCAGGGGGAAATGTTTTTTCGCGAAATACGGTGGCCCGTCCAGTGGGTCCCTGCTGTCAGGTGGAGGAATACTTATTTTGCACGTAATAAGGTGGCACTTCCTTGCTGCGGCCGTGGACCCAGCTGTCAGCCTCTCCACGTACAGTCCACGTCCGTTGGAAGCCATTCCTTCACCACGTTGACCACACCGTGCCGAGAGCACCAGGGCGGTGGACGACGGCAAGGCCTAGGAAGGGGACGACGCGGAGCCGGGGAAGACACGGCAGTGGATGCCCACACGTAGAGGAGTACAAGGGTTCACTGGTTCGCTGCGGTGTGAGGCTGTCGTCGCCGTAGAATCACAGGGGGTGTGGGTGAGTAGAGGGATGGCCTGGCCAGCGGTGGGAGTAGTAGGGGGTGGTGAGGCCTCCGCCGCATCGCAGCCGGCCATGGGAGGCAGGAGCACGAGGCACGACCGGCGCTGGTTTGGGCGGCTGGAGCAAGAAGACCAGAGGTTGAAGAAGCACTACGGCCATTGGATGGACGTCGTACGGTCACTTGAGCTAGAATCATGCATATTGACTAAGTTGACAAATCCCTCCGTCCCCGTCAACTTTGTAGGCCCACAAGTCAGCCTGCCACTATACTGGGTCCCAGCTCAGGGGGAGTATTCATTTTTTTGTGCGTAATAAGGAGGAACTTCCTTGCGTGCAAAGATATAGCTGGTGGGTCCGAGCTGTCAGTGGCGGTAACGTTTTTTTCACGAAATACAGAGGCCCTTTCGGTGGGTCCCTGATGTCAGGTGGAGGAATCATTATTTTGCACGTAATAAGGAGGCATTTCCTTGTGTGCGACCATGGACCCAGCTGTCGGCCTCTCCACGTACAGTCCACTTCAGATGCATGTCGGTCGTTGACTACGTTGACCAGGCCGCGCCGAGAGCACTACTACGTCTTGAGCTTGCGTTGGTTTTCCCCAAAGAGGAAGGGATGATGCAGCAGAGGAGCGTAAGTATTTCCCTCGGTTTTTGAGAACCAAGGTATCAATCCAGTAGGAGGCCACGCTCAAGTTCCTCGTACCTGCACAAAGCGATAGCTGCTCGCAACCAACGCGATTAGGGGTTGTCAATCCCTTCACGGTCACTTACGAGAGTGAGTTCTGATAGATATAGTATTTTTGGTATAAAGATGCAAAGTAAAAAGTAAAAGCAAAGTAAAAGGCAAAGCAAGATTAAAGTAATGGAGATTGATATGATGAGAATAGACCCGGGGCCATAGGTTTTACTAGTGGCTTCTCTCAAGAGCATAAGTATTCTACGGTGGGTGAACAAATTACTGTTGAGCAATTGACAGAATTGAGCATAGTTATGAGAATATCTAGGCATGATCATGTATATAGGCATCACGTCTGTGACAAGTAGACCGAACGATTCTGCATATACTACTATTACTTCACTCATCGACCGCTATCCAGCATGCATCTAGAGTATTAAGTTAAAAATAGAGTAACGCCTTAAGCAAGATGACATGATGTAGAGAGATAAATTCATGCAATATGAAATAAACCCCATCTTGTTATCCTCGATGGCAACGATGCAATACGTGCCTTGCTGCCCCTTCTGTCACTGGGAAAGGACACCGCAAGATCGAACCCAAAGCTAAGCACTTCTCCCATGGCAAGAACTACCAATCTAGTTGGCCAAACCAAACGGATAATTCGAAGAGACTTGCAAAGATAACCAATCATACATAAAAGAATTCAGAGAAGATTCAAATATTATTCATAGATAGACTTGATCATAAACCCACAATTCATCGGTCTCAACAAACACACCGCAAAAAGAAGATTACATCGAATAGATCTCCACAAGAGAGGGGGAGAACTTTGTATTGAGATTCAAAGAGAGAGAAGAAGCCATCTAGCTACTAACTATGGACCCGAAGGTCTGAGGTAAACTACTCACACTTCATCGTAGGGGCTAGGATGATGTAGAATCCCTCCGTGATGACGGCCCTCTTTCGGCGGAGCTCCGGAACAGGCCCCAAGATGGGATCTCGTGGATACAGAAAGTTGCGGCGGTGGAATTAGGTTTTTGGCTCCTGTTCTGATCGTTTGGGGGTACGTAGGTATATATAGGAGGAAGGAGTACGTCGGTGGAGCACCAAGGGGCCCACGACGTAGGGGGTGCGCCCTAGGGGGGGCGCCCCCCACCCTCGTGACCGCCTCTTTTGTTCCTTGGAGCAGGGTCCAAGTCTCCGGGATCACGTTCGGTGAGAAAATCACGTTCCCGAAGGTTTTATTCCGTTTGGACTCCGTTTGATATTCTGTTTCTTCGAAACACTGAAATAGGCAAAAACAGCAATTCTGGGCTGGGCCTCCGGTTAATAGGTTAGTCCCAAAAATAATATAAAAGTGGAAAATAAATCCCAATATAGTCCAAAACAATAGATAATATAGCATGGAGCAATCAAAAATTATAGATACGTTGGAGACGTATCAGGCATCCCCAAGCTTAATTCCTGCTCGTCCTCGAGTAGGTAAATGATAAAAAGAGAATTTTTGATGCGGAGTGCTACTTGGCATAATTTCAATGCAAATCTTATTAATTGTGATATGAATATTCAGATTCGAAATATTCAAGACAAAAGTTTATATTGACATAAAAATAATAATACTTCAAGCATACTAATAAAGCAATTATGTCTTCTCAAAATAACATGGCCAAAGAAAGTTATCCCTAGAAAATCATATAGTCTGGCTATGCTCTATCTTCACCACACAAAGTATTTAAATCATGCACAACCCCGATGACAAGCCAAGCAATTGTTTCATACTCTAAATTTTTCAAAACTTTTTCAATTTTCACGCAATACATGAGCGTGAGCCATGGATATAGCACTATAGGTGGAATAGAATGGTGGTTGTGGAGAAGACAAAAAGGAGAAGATAGTCTCACATCAACTAGGCGTATCAACGGGCTATGTTGATGCCCATCAATAGATATCAATGTGAGTGAGTAGGGATTGCCATGCAACGGATGCACTAGAGCTATAAGTATATGAAAGCTCAAAAAGAAACTAAGTGGGTGTGCATCAAACTTGCTTGCTCATGAAGACCTAGGGCAATTTGAGGAAGCCCATCATTGGAATATACAAGCCAAGTTCTATAATGAAAAAAATTCCCACTAGTATATGAAAGTGATAACATGAGAGACTCTCTACTATGAAGATCATGGTGCTACTTTGAAGCACAAGTGTGGTAAAAGGATAGTAACATTGTCCCTTCTCTCTTTTTCTCTCATCATATCTTTTATTTGGGCCTTTTATCTCTTTTTATGGCCTCTTTTTATTTGGGCTTCTTTGGCCTCTTTTCTTTCGTCCGGAGTCTCATCCCGACTTATGGGGGAATCATAGTCTCCATCATTCTTTCCTCACTGGGACAATGCTCTAATAATGATGATCATCACACTTTTATTTTTCTTACAACTCAATACTTAGAAAAAATATGACTCTATATGAATGCCTCCGGCGGTGTACCGGGATATGCAATATGACAATGATGGAGTGTGTCATGATAAACGGAACGGTGGAAAGTTGCATGGCAATATATCTCGGAATGGCTATGGAAATGCCATAATAGGTAGGTATGGTGGCTGTTTTGAGGAAGGTATATGGTAGGTGTATGATACCGGCGAAAGGTGCGCAGTATTAGATAGGCTAGCAAAGGTGGAAGGGTGAGAGTGTGTATGATCCATGAACTCAACATTAGTCATAAAGAACTCATATACTTATTGCAAAAATCTAGAAGTTATCAAAGCAAAGTATTACGCGCATGCTCCTAGGGGGATAGATTGGTAGGAAAAGACCATCGCTCGTCCCCGACCGCCACTCATAAGGAAGACAATCAATAAATAAATCATGCTCCGACTTCATCACATAACGGTTCACCATACGTGCATGCTACGGGAATCACAAACTTTAACACAAATATTCTTTAAATTCACAACTACTCAACTAGCATGACTTTAATATTATCACCTCCATATCTCAAAACAATTATCATGCTTCAATCTTTTCTTAGTATTCAACACACTCAAAAGAAAGTTTCACAAATCTTGAATACCAAGCATATTATTATTAAGAAAATTTCCATGTTATTAAGAGACTCTCAAAATAATTTAAGTGAAGCATGAGAGATCAATAGTTTGTTTAAAACAAATCCACCACCGTGCTCTAAAAGATCTAAGTGAAGCACATTGAGCAAAATTATAACGCTCAAAAGATATAAGTGAAGCACATAGAGCAAAACTACATAGCTCAAAAGATATAAGTGAAGCACATAGAGCAAAACTACTTAGCTCAAAAGATATAAGTGAAGCACATAGAGTATTCTATCAAATTTTAATTCATGTATGGCTCTCTCAAAAGGTGTTTAAAGCAAGGATGATTGTGGCATACTAAGACACAAAGACACAAATAATACAAGATGCTCGAAGCAAAACACATATCATGTTGGTGAATAAAAATATAGCTCCAAGTAAATTACCGATGGAAGTGGACGAAAGAGGGGATGCCGTCCGAGGCATCCCCAAGCTTTGAATTTTTGGTGTCCTTGGATTATCTTGGGGGTGCCATGGGCATCCCCAAGATTAGGATCTTTCCACTCCTTTTTCCATGATCCATCAAAAGAATTCACCCAAAACTTGAAAACTTCACAACACAAAACTCAAAATAGAAAACTTGTGAGCTCCGTTAGCGAAAGAAAACAAAAGACCACTTCAAGGTACTGTAATGAACTCATTATTTATTTATATTGGTGTTAAACCTACTGTATTCCAACTTCTCTATGGATTATAAACTATTTTACTAACCGTAGATTCATGAAAATAAGCAAACAACACACGAAAAACAGAATGTGACAAAAACAGAACAGTCTGTAGTAATCTGTAGCTAGCGCAAGATATGAAACCCCAAAAATTCTAAAATAAATTTCTGGACGTGAGTAATTTACCTATTAATAATCTGCAAAAAGAATTAACTAAATATCACTCTTCAAATAAAAATGACAGCAGTTCTCGTGAGCGCTAAAGTTTCTGTTTTTTACAGCAAGTTCAACAAGACTTTCCCCAAGTCTTCCCAACGGTTCTACTTGGCACAAACACTAATTAAACACAAAAAACACAACAAAAAAATAGGCTAAATAAATTATTTATTACTAAACAGGATCAAAAATTAAGGAATAAAAATAAAATTGGGTTGCCTCCCAACAAGCGCTATCGTTTAACGCCTCTAGCTAGGCATAAAAGCGAGGATAGATCTAGGTATTGCCATCTTTGATAGGCAATCCATAAGTGGCTCTCATGATAGTTTCATATGGTAATTTTATTTTCTTTCTTGGAAAGTGTTCCATGCCCCTTTTCAATGGAAATTGAAATCTAATATTCCCTTCCTTCATATCAATAATTGCACCAACCGTTCTAAGGAAAGGTCTACCAAGAATAATAGGGCAAGAAGGATTGCAATCTATATCAAGAACAATGAAATCTACGGGCACATAATTTCTATTTGCAATAATAAGAACATCATTAATCCTTCCCATAGGTTCCTTAATAGTGGAATCCGCAAGATGCAAGTTTAGAGAGCAATCATCAAAATTACAGAAATCTAGCAAATCACACAAAGTCTTGGGAATAGTAGAGACACTAGCACCCAAATCACACAAAGCATAAAACTCATGATATTTAATTTTAATTTTAATAGTTGGTTCCCACTTATCATAGAGTTTTCTAGGGATAGAAACTTTCAACTCAAGTTTTTCTTCATAAGATTGCATCAAGGCATCAACAATATGTTCGGTGAAGGCTTTATTTTGACTATAAGCATGTGGAGAATTTAGCACGGATTGCAACAAGGAAATACAATCAATTAAATAGCAACTTTCATAATTAAATTCCTTGAAATCCAATATAGTGGGTTTAGCAACATCTAGATTTTTATTTCTTTCGATTCCACTTTCATCAATTTCATCATTAAGATCTAAATACTCCGAATTTTTAGAATGCCTTCTAGGTAAAGGAAGATCATATTCAGTTTCATCAAGATTCATATTGCAAAACAAAGATTTAATAGGGGACACATCAATAACTTTTAGATCTTCATCTTGATTTTCATAGGAATTGGAGGAACACGCTTTAATAAAGGCATCTTTGGAAGCACGCATCCTAGCGGTTCTTTCCTTGCACTCATCAATGGAAATTCTCATGGCTTTGAGAGACTCATTGATATCATGCTTAGGAGGAATAGATATAAGCTTTAAAGAATCAATCTCAAGAGAAATTCTATCAATGTTTCTAGCCAAATCATCAACTTTAAGTAGTTTCTCTTCAAGCAAAGCATTAAAATTCTTTTGTGAATTCATAAACTCTTTAACACTAGTCTCAAATTCAGAGGGCATATTATTATAATTTCCATAAGAGTTTTTGTAGGGATTCCCATAATTATTAGAAGGATTACTAGGATATGGACTAGGATTAAAATTCCCTCTATAAGCATTGTTACCCAAATTATTCCTACCAACAAAATTCACATCCATAGATTCATTGTTATTCTCAATCAAAGTAGACAAAGGCATATCATTAGGATCAGAAGAAACACTCTTAGTAGCAAATAATTTCATAAGTTCATCCATCTTTCCACTCAAAACATTGATTTCTTCTATCGCATGCACTTTTTTATTAGAAGATCTTTCAGTATGCCATTGAGAATAATTAACCATAATATTATCTAGGAGTTTAGTAGCATCTCCTAAAGTGATTTCCATAAAAGTGCCTCCCGCGACCGAATCTAAAAGATTTCTAGAAGCAAAATTCAATCCGGCATAAAAATTTTGTATGATCATCCACAAATTCAAACCATGAGTAGGGCAATTACGTATCATTAATTTCATTCTCTCCCAAACTTGTGCAACATGTTCATGATCAAGTTGCTTAAAATTCATAATATCGTTTCTAAGAGATATGATCTTAGCGGGAGGAAAATACTTAGAGATAAAAGCATCTTTGCACTTGTTCCATGAATCAATACTATTCTTAGGCAAAGACGAAAACCAAGCTTTAGCACGATCTCTAAGAGAAAAAGGAAATAGCTTCAATTTAATGACATCATTATCGACATCTTTTTTCTTTTGCATATCACATAAATCAACGAAGCTATTCAGATGAGTAGCGACATCTTCACTAGGAAGGCCGGTGAATTGATCTTTCATAACAAGATTCAACAAAGCAGCATTGATTTCACAAGATTGAACATCAGTAAGAGGAGCAATCGGAGTGCTAAGGAAATCATTATTATTGGTATTGGTGAATTCACACAATTTGGTAGTATCTTGAGCCATCGCGAGAAACAAGCAATCTAACACACGAGCAAACAAAAAGCAAGCGGGCAAAAAAAGCAAATAGAGAGGGAGGATAGAGAGAGAGGGCGAATAAAACGGCAAGGGTGAATTGGGGGGAGAGGAAAACGAGAGGCAAATGGCAAATATTGTAATGCGAGAGATAGGGATTGTGATGGGTACTTGGTATGTTGACTTTTTGCGTAGACTCCCCGGCAACAGCGCCAGAAATCCTTCTTGCTACGTCTTGAGCTTGCGTTGGTTTTCCCTGAAGAGGAAGGGATGATGCAGCAGAGTAGCGTAAGTATTTCCCTCAGTTTTTGAGAACCAAGGTATCAATCCAGTAGGAGGCCACGCTCAAGTCCCTCGTATGTGCACAAAGCAATAGCTACTCGCAACCAACGCGATTAGGGGTTGTCAATCCCTTCACGGTCACTTATGAGAGTGAGATCTGATAGATATAATATTTTTGGTATTTTTGGTATACAGATGCAAAGTAAAAAGTAAAAGCAAAGTAAAAGGCAAAGCATGATTAAAGTAATGGAGATTGATATGATGAGAATAGACCCGGGGGCCATAGGTTTCACTAGTGGCTTCTCTCAAGAGCATAAGTATTCTATGGTGGGTGAACAAATTACTGTTGAGCAATTGATAGAATTGAGCATAGTTATGAGAATATCTAGGCATGATCATGTATATAGGCATCACGTCCGTGACAAGTAGACCGAAACGATTCTGCATCTACTACTATTACTCCACTCATCGACCACTATCCAGCATGCATCTAGAGTATTAAGTTAAAAACAGAGTAATGCCTTAAGCAAGATGACATGATGTAGAGAGATAAATTCATGCAATATGAAATAAACCCCATCTTGTTATCCTTGATGGCAACGATGCAATACGTGCCTTTCTGCCCCTTCTGTCACTGGGAAAGGACACCGCAAGATCGAACCCAAAGCTAAGCACTTCTCCCATGGCAAGAACTACCAATCTAGTTGGCCAAACCAAACGGACAACTCGAAGACTTGCAAAGATAACCAATCATACATAAAAGAATTCAGAGAAGATTCAAATATTATTCATAGATAGACTTGATCATAAACCCACAATTCATCGGTCTCAACAAACACACCACAAAAAGAAGATTACATCGAATAGATCTCCACAAGAGAGGGGGAGAACTTTGTATTGAGATTCAAAGAGAGAGAAGAAGCCATCTAGCTACTAACTATGGACCCGAAGGTCTGAGGTAAACTACTCACACTTCATCGGAGGGGCTAGGACGATGTAGAATCCCTCTGTGATGACGGCCCTATTCCGGCGGAGCTCCGGAACAGGCCCCAAGATGGGATCTCGTGGATACAGAAAGTTGCAGCAGTGGAATTAGGTTTTTGGGGGTACGTAGGTATATATAGGAGGAAGGAGTACGTCGGTGGAGCACCGAGGGGCCCACGAGGCAGGGGGAGCGCCCTAGGGGGGGCACCCCCACCCTCGTGACCGCCTCTTTTGTTCCTTGGAGCAGGGTCCAAGTCTCCTGGATCACGTTCGGTGAGAAAATCACGTTCCCAAAGGTTTTATTCCGTTCGGACTCCGTTTGATATCCCGTTTCTTTGAAACACTGAAATAGGCAAAAATAGCAATTCTGGGTTGGGCCTCAGGTTAATAGGTTAGTCCCAAAAATAATATAAAAGTGGAAAATAAAGCCCAATATAGTCCAAAATAGTAGATAATATAGCATGGAGCAATCAAAAATTATAGATACGTTGGAGACGTATCAAGCACCAGGGCGGTGGACGAGGCGAGGCCTATGAAGGGAACGACACGGAGGCACGGAAGACTCGGCAGTTGTTTCCCACATGGAGGGGAGTATGACTGTCCGAGGGTTTACTGGTTCGTCTGCCGTCGCCGGAGAATAACAGCAGGCGTGGGTGAGTAGAGGGATGGCTAGGCCAGCGAGGGAGTACGGTGGGCGGTGAGGCCTGCGCGGCAGCAGAGCCGGCCGCGGGGAGGAGGGAGCAGGCAGTCCCGCCAGCGCTTGTTTGAGCGACTGGAGCAGGAAGAGCAAAGATTGAAGAAGCACGACGGCCGTTGGATGGCCATCCAACGACCAGTGCTTGTGCGTCAACCTTTTTTTAGGAAAGCGTCAAATCTATGGAAAACAGCATACAACCCATCTGCCATTATTTCTAATAATTTACAGCCCATTTGCTAATTATTAAGGTTTTTTTGGAGCCCGTATTCTTTTTGTTAGCAATACAGCCCATATTGTGGCCACGGTTAAAAAATTATACGAAATTTTGCATATTTCAGTGCGGTCCGAACTGTTTTTAATCCCGAAATTTCGACTCACATTCAAACTGATTTTAAAAATAAATGTATATCAATATAAAATCCAACAAATTCTCCACGCATAAAAATTAATGTAATTTAAAATGTCGAAATGAAAAAAAGATATTTGAAACTAATTGCCGGTTTGATGTGTTTTAAAAATGTACAACCCATTTCTCATTACTGATGGGCCATTTTCTTGGTCAGCCGAATTGAAGCTCTCATCGTCTGGAAAGATTTGCAGCTCAACAGGCCTGACAAAGCGACTTACTTGGCAAATCACAAAAAACTGGGCTGTGGCCGTGGACCAAGCTGTCAGCGTCTCCACGTACAGTACTCTTCCGATGGAATGTCGTTGACCACGTTGACCACGCCGCGCCGGGAGCACCAAGGCGGTGGACGACGGCGAGGCCTAGGAAGGGGACGACACGGAGCTGGGGAAGACGCGACAGTGGATGCCCACGCGGAGAGGAGTACGAGGGTTCACTGGTTCGGCTGCGGTGTGAGGCTGCCGTCGCCGCAGGGCCTGGCTAGCGGTGGGAGTAGTAGGGGGCGATGAGGCCTCAACGGCAGCACAGATGGCCACTGGTGGTAGGATCAGGCGGTCTCCCCGGCGCTGGTTTGGGCGGCTGGTGCAAGAAGAGCAGCGATTGAAGAAGCAGCAGGACCGTTCGATTCAAATCCAACGGTTACTGCTGCTAGAATCGTTTGTTGACTAAGTTGACAAGCCCTGCGTACGCGTCAACTTAGTACGCCCACAGGTCAGCCTCCCAACTGGTGCGCCCCAGATGTCAGTGGGAGGAATCATTTTTGTTCGCGTAATAAGGAGGCAGTTGATTGCGTGCGGCCAAGCCAGCGGAGGGAATAGGGTGGGCCGGGGAAGCCAACAGGGCATCACAGCGGGCCACAAGAGGAGGGAGCAGGCAGTCCCGCCGGCGCTAGTTTAGGCGACTGGAGCAGGAAGATCAGAGATCGGTCGTTGGATGGACATCCAACAGCCACTGCTGCTAGAATCGTGTGTTCACTGACAAAGCCTTGCGTAAAAAAGTCAGCCTCGAAATCTGTGGCGTGTACATCCCATTTGCTATCATTTTTATAATTTTTACTCATTTTCTAATTCATATGGAATTTATTACAGCCCGTTTTCCATTTTTAGAATTGCTGGCCATTTTCTGGTCAGCAGCAGGGTCACAAAATTAACTAAATATGTGGGAATTTTTGAAAATTCGCAATTTTTTGCTGGGGAACGAAATATTCTTAATACAAAAATTAATAGCCATACTAAAACAAATTTAAAAATAAATTAGTACTATGTCATGTTAAATCCAATGAAATACGTATAAGATATCAGTGAAGAACAAAAACAAAAAAAAGAAACTTATATCCCATTTGCTATAAAATTTTTGGAATTTTCAACCCCTTTTGATATTACTTTTAATAGACATTAACAATACTCTTAAGCCAGGCCAGAATGCATCCTTCCTCGTCTTGAAAGATTTGCAGCCCAGTAATTAGAAGAAAACAAATAGGCCTAGCTTGGGTATTCTTCAAAAAGAAATACTAGACTACCTATTTTCCCAAAGAACTGGTGCATGAGCATTTAGCTTTATTTATTTATTTACTTATTTATGTTTACGGAACCATGAGCATGTACCTGGGCCGGATTCATGTGAGAGCCTCCCTTCCAGTTAATTATGGGCTTCTCTATTGGGCCTTCATCAGTGGGCTGCATGTTATCAACAAGTGGAAAATGTGTTCCGTACGAAAAATAGTATGCGCTACGTACGGTATGGGGCACTAAAGGATCGAACTATGCAACGACTTCCAAAACATTGTGTTCGTTGTTCTAACAACACATTTATTCAACCAACAGACGAAATATACTATTGATTGTACATTGAAAACAGCAGTAGCAGCAATCAGGGCTGGGGGTGCAACACAAGCAGTAAGCAGGCCAGAAGAGTGAAGACGCAACACTCTCTTCCAAACCAAACATCAGCCATCATTACAAAAGGGCTACCAAAAAAGAACAATTGTATGCTTCAAACTAAATAAAGATCCTACTACACCAAGTGTGCGCATCTAACTAATTGGCTCGGTTAGACGTTACTATTTATTAAGCTGTGGAGATTGGCTGACGGCTTGAACCAGATGGGTGCCTGGCGGGGGAAACCCCAGCCAGCAGGTCGAAGTCTGATACTTGCGACCCTCTCTCCTACTTTGGGCTGCAGAGCGTGGCGGCAAATATCAGGGTATGGCACATGCAGAGACGCATGGTACGCTGTGTACGCATAGTTTTGCCTGATGAACGAAACTGCGCTGCCATCATGATCCTTGTCGTCGATTATCTCCTGGTTAATCGGATAATTCAGTCCGACAAACAGAGAGCGTGTACCAAGGCTACTTACCAGCCTCCAGTCAAAAATTCCTGAAGGCCCGAAGAAGCTGGGATCCTGCTCAAAGACCTTGCAGTGACTGTGATTGTATTCCGCGAAACAACACGTCCGGTACGTGCGAACGATCATCAATCTTTCGCCGTCGTCTGATCGAGCCAGGAACCACCTGCAACTGCCATGCCGCTTTTCTTTGAAAGATTCTGGGATTAGGAAGGGTAGGGACACCAGGCGGCCTACAACATCATATCAAGTTGGAGTCAAATAAAAAAGGGCTCTTGATTTAGTCAATCTTAAGAACATCATGTTATGAGCATGAATATTTTTTCAGCAAATGTTGACAGTAATATAAGCAAGCCATCATGATATCATAGGAAAGTAACATACTGCTGTAACAGCCATTTGTAGCGATGACTGGAGTAGGCTAGCAATACGTGCAGCCATAGAAGGAGTCGACAGCGTAAATTAAGCCCTTGTGTTCAATGGCATCAGAGCACCATGGAGGATGTATGATCCTGCGATGGACGTGTAGATTTATCCACTTACCGTAGTGACCTGTCAGATAGGCGAGACCGCGGTTGAAGAACGCAATTAGCCTGAAGACTTTATAATTGGCAGATCTTGTGGGCACTTGGAAGATTACAACCTTGAGCAAATCAAACTTGGTATCATGTTGGCTACTGTAAGATTCCGAGTATTCTGGGCCGCGGTGCCAAAGCAGTGTAGTGTTAATAGAAGGAAGGGGGATCAATTGCCGGGTGTAGACCTCCACGAGCATCCAGCTGCCACGACCGTCGACGAGCACCATCTAAGACGTGTTCATGCCGACCCAGTACATACCGTTAATGTAGTTGAGGCTGACGGGGATCGGATCGCAGTCAAGGGGGTTGATGCTCGCCACCCTACGATCATTATGCTGCATGACACGACGTTTCTGAAGATTAGGCGGCATCAGCAAGCAAGGAGCTGGCTTAAAAAGCTCCGGCCTGAGGGCTTTGAGTAAACGGTACAGCCCCGACGAGCACGCGGTGAGCGGCATGGTACTGAGATTGTCCACACGCGAAACAATGATCTTGATTACCTCTGTGGGGAGCGAATTCCAGTCACTCTTTCGGTGGACGCTGCTTGGTTCTACCATTGTTAGTGCTTGGGTTTCGGACGAGGGGGGAGGCGCCTTAGCGAGGATGGAAGATTGGATGAGATTATGTGCGGACAAAGATGGAGAAGCGAATATGTGCTGCGGGAAGTGGACAGGTGATGATGACTACAACACGCCGCTTGACTTACGAGACACATAGCAGCAGTGTAGGGTCATGTCGATGCCAGACAACTTGCTTGGGTGATCACAGTACTGGTACTCCCTACAGTGCTATGCCCTAACTTGCTTGAGTAGAGTAGTAGAGTAGGACTCTGCTCTACTACTAGCACCGGAGGAGTAGTATATTCTAATCTAAAATAGTTACAAACTTCAATGCCCGAGCGTGGAATGACTACGAACCGTGCTCAAAGACTGTGTCTACGTGGTGTTTGGACATAGGCGACAACCTCAACACCAACGGTGCTGCTCCCATTGCACCGTATGTGTTTCTGTCCTTCATGTTCGAAATCGTGGTAGAATTCATGATTTATTTTGTTCTTATTCGGATTAAATCCCGTAGTAACTTGCTCATATATTCAACTAGCGCAACGTCACCTACAGCCACTCCCGTTTCATGGATGGCCTGGTCGATGCCTCCAAGGAGCCCTTCGTCCACTACTATGAGTGCCCGATGCCGTTTTGTGGCTCGCTGGTGGACATGGTGCATCACCTCACGGATGCATGCAGCGGTCACTGCTGGCCCTTGGCGGAGAACATCAAGTACGAGACGTGCTACCCGTTCACCATGCCGGAGTCGCTGGAGGATCACCGCCGCCTGCTAGTCTCGGAGGAGGACGTCAGCGTCTTCCTCTTGATCATGGGCACCGGCGAGGCCCGCGCAGGCCGCCGCCCCATCTCTGTAATGTGCGTCAGGGGTGACGCTGCTGATACTGACACTGACACGAGGCCGATATACGGGTGCGTGGTCAGTGTTACTACCCCTCCGGGTCGCGTGGGCGGCGACACCGGCCTCATCGAACAGACTTGGACTCTGGGGAGCTGGGACTGTCCCGCCAATGTGGACTTGGAAAACCCATGGCATCCTTTACATGCCGACGCGGTGCACGGGGACTCCAAGGAGGTTCACCTGGACATACGCATTATCAAGTTAAATGTTGATCATTAGTCTTCACTCAATGTAATCCGCTGTCTAAGCATGTGGGGACTTCCATGCAGGATCTTGCTCTATTGGAGTATCGCGCATGAATAAAAGTGTGTTCGTTTATGGTTTAGTCTAGAATCTCCCATGTATGAATTTTTACTACAGTACTGGTGAAAGACTTACGATGAACCATTTCTTACATCTCCTCTGCCCGCTTGCAAGTCATCCTGATTTAATCCCTCCGTCTAGGTGTATAAGGGCATGGTTAATATTACTTAATAGTATAGCCAACTGTTGACTATAAGAAAGTGCCATGTCATCTGTAGCCAACATGTATAACAACCGATACTCAAAAACTAATTCTTAAAGATCATTTCTTGCAAAGCATAATAAGTGTTATTTCTTCACAAGTTTTGGATGCAGGTTGAACAGTTGAACGCTTTTGTGAGCTCTAGAGATGAAATAATATCCGAAGAAACCTATCGATACCCGTTACACATGAGATGACCCCCACATCCTTTGTCAAAATAAACAACTCCCCGATCAATGCATTTCACTCTTCGGTGCAACGCACGGGCACCTTACTATTATAGATTAGTACGACCAAAAATTGAACTAACATTATATATAGTACGATAAATGCTAATGCATGTCACCTAAAATTATATCATTCAAAACTATGTTCAAATACGAATCCAACGATATAGTTTTTGTTGACATGCACTAACATTTTGTCAGTTAAATCTTCAGTCAAATTCAATGGGGGACTAATAAACCATGACCGATGTAGTACAAGTGTAGAGGGCGGCGCTGCATGGGAGTCTCACCTCTCACCCCGCTCGTGGCGCGGCAGTAAAGCCGTCATATCACAAAACCCAACCACTCCCAGTAATAAGTGGCCTGGTAAAATAAACGGACAAGCAACCATCACATCCCTCCATCTTTTTTGCATTTCATCTCTCTACATTTACTTTCTCCGGTTCATCTCGCACACTCGATCCCTAGCTACTACTCCTAGGGCCAGTTCTTTTGGCGGCTTCCCCAGCTTTTCCCACAAGACTAGTCACAGCGGAGAGTAACAACAAGGCGCCTCACTCATTTATTTGGGCTTCTAAACTACTACTCCGTCCTGGTTTATTCCTCACCATTGTAATTTGTGCTAAATTTTGACCAAAGATTAAACTGGTTTATCCCTCACCATTGTAATCCCTCCGTCTAGGTGTGTAAGTCATCTTACGAAAACCAAATAATCCCAAAACACTTAGGCGCGGTGCATTAACTTCTACCTCGTTTCTTGTTTCTTGACATATCAACAAAAAAGAGATAAAGAGTGTGCATGCTTTTAATGAGTTGGGATATCAAACACGACATGCAGTGGTTAGTTCATTGCATGCAATACTATTAATTAGCAAATAAACATTAATGTTTCTTGTTTTCTCCTCTTCCTTGGTCACGGTGCATAGCCTAAGGTGACTTACTCACCTAGACGGATGGAGTAGTGCATGTGACATGCACTAACATTTCATTAGTTAAATTTATGATCAAAATTTGACACAGATTACAATGGGGACCAATAAACCAGGACGGAGGTACTAGTTATGGGATTACTAATCTAGAAGCCTAAAAGAACTGGCCCCTGGTACTCCTACTAGTAGTAGTACTCAAGTTGGAATTCCAATTGCACGACACAACTTGTTAGGCAAAAAATTCGATACAGGGTGTAGGAAGCGGTTTGGGAATTTGCATGCCTTTCCAATCAGTGAGATACTCCGTACAAAGTACGACAGAGAAATAACCACGGAGAAGAAAGCTAAAAGTAAACAATCAAACGAGCATTTTTGCATTTTTTTTTGCATTGAATCGTTTCACAAGCTTGACTAGTGGTGTTTTTCTACTTTTACAAAAACCACATCGTACTGTTAAAACGTGCATTTGCACGTACTAAGTAATAGTAGTACTCCCTCCGTCTAGGTGTATAAGTCTTCCCTCCATCTTGGTCACGGTGCACAACCAAAGATGACTTATTGACCTGGACGGAGGGAGTAGCACAGTCTGCAAGCATATATCGAGAGAGACGTGTAGTGCAATAGTATATAGTAAAGTTTGTGCTATATGCACGTACTTGCAAAATGCGTACGAATACACAAGGTTTCCAAACTTTCCCTTTTACATACTTAATTAAGGACGCTAAAAATTCCTGAACGTTCGGGATTTATCATTTGCGTCCCAAAACTAATGAGATTGCCTTACGAAACAAAAATTATACTCCTCCTAAAAGCCACGGCGCTCGCAGGAGTGCTTGCGGCACGCCACGAGTGCCCTGGTGCGCGGCCGTTTCCCAGCACACCGACACAACGCCTCTTCCTCAGCCTCGCAACTCGCGAGGTGCTGATTGGCGGCTTGCCGGCGGGCGAGCGCGATCTCACCGGTGTGGTGATCCGGCGCCAACAGGTACTCCTCCTCGCTGGAAGCATGCACCCGGTCCACGTACTGCCAAGCGTAGATGAGGCGCTTTGTGACGCCTCGAGACCGACGCTCAGTTGCCCTTCCTTTTATTTTAGTTGTTGATGTGTGTTTTTTTATGTTTGTTGCATTATCATATTTATTTTTGCATATTTCATTCCTGTATGTCTTACCATGATCATGTCGAATGCCTTTGTCATATTTTGCATTGTATCATGATCTTCTTGCTTGTTGTTGCATGTGCATTTTATTTGTGTATGTCTTGGTGTGATCTCTTTCTCTTCTTCTCCATTGATTTTGGCATCTTCACCCCTTCAAGTTAGTCCATCTCCAAGCAAACCCCATCTCCTTCTTCCTTTCTTCTAAATTCTAGCCATTTACTCAAGTGACATTTTTCCTGCCTCAAATAATGTTCACTCTTTCCCTGTAAATCCAACATGTTTCATTTAACCTTTCTGTCAAGTTTCAGCTCTTTTGAAGATGTTTTGGTTAGGTTCAAAAATGACTCAAGTTTGAAGTTAATTCAAACTTGGTTTATTTTTCTACCCCTAGAAATGGCCGAAGCAATTTATTCAAATAGTGCATATCTCCAGGAGCTCATTTTAATTCTCATCCTTGCTTCTACCTTCCCCATGCTCTCTGTGCTTTTCTGTATCTTTTTCCTATCTGAAGGAATTCAGAAAAAGAGAGAAGCAGCTCTGCGCAGCAGAGAGCAGGCCCAGCAGCGCGCAGCCCAGCAAACCCACAACCTTCTAAGGCCCAGCCGGTGCCCTCCCCACTGGGCCGGCCTCCAGGCCCACCTAAACTAACCCTAGCCGCCTCCTGCCCGATCCATTGCTCCCTTCCCTCGTTTTCCCTCAACGCCGCCAGAGTCCTCCCTCTCGATCCCTTCTCTCTCCCTCGTTCCCTCCCAACGCCGTCGCGCACTCATGCATACCCATACCGCGCCCCGCAGCCAGCTCCTGGAGCTCGCGTCCCCTTGCCTCCCTCTACTGCACCGCGTCGCCGGATCGCCGCTGCCTCCCTGCCTCCGGCGAGGGGCACTGCCCTGAACCTTCTCGTGGAGCGGACGGCCATGGAGACCACCGTGCCGGCCCCAAGCGCGTCGCCCGTGCTCCTTCCCTGCCTCAGACGCCTCACCGGCCGACGAGGCCACGACCAAGCTGGAGCCTCCTCTCCTCCCTCTGCTTCGCGCCTCCCGAGCGGTGACTGGGATGTTCTTCCTCCCGCTGGAACCAGGAGCGCCGACGCCCTTGACCCGCCTCGTCGTCGCCATGGACTGAAGCCGCGCCTCAGTTGCTTCTTGTACGCAGCCGCCGGCCTCTCCTTCCTCCTGCCCGGTTCCCCCTGCTGCCTTGCCGCCGTCGAGCTGCGCCGCAGCGCCGACCTCGCTCTGCCCTTGCAGCTGCTGCTTCGTCACCTCGTGCCCACGCCTCGTCCTCCCTCCGTTCGGCCGCAAGCGTGCCACCGCCTTCTTCGAGCAGCAGCAGCGTGTTTCGCTGCCTGCTGACGAGCAACCGACCCGACCTTCTCCTACTGCTACCTTGAGAAGTACCACCACGACCTGCATGCCCTGTCCGCCGTAGTGGACGACCGCGACGCCCCACTGTCATCATGCACCTCCACTTGTTGATGTTGTTGACTTCAAGTTCGACCACCGAACATGGATTAGCGCCAAGTACCACGGCGGCCAGCATTTGGATTCGACAAGTTCGACGACGCGTGTACAACTACGTTACCGAAACCGCCAAGTACCTCTACTCACGGATGCGTTAAGGTCGTCTCAGATATCGCCAAGTACACCACCGAAAAGACCACGGATGCTCGAACGGGTACTGAAACGAACGCCGAGTACCACGACACGACCATCGACATGTACCCCTACACCGCACCGAAATGCCAAGTTCCTCTCCGAACGCGTGTACGACTACCATGGCCGAAAGTACCATATACCACTACCGTCTTCGAAGAACCGTGTAACTGAACCATCAAGTTCGACTACCGCCAACATGTATAACTACCATCGCCGAGATCGCGAGAACCTCTTTCGTCGACCCTAGATGCATGCGTGAACAACTACTTCCACTACCGCCGTTGCGAGAATGGCTACTTCCCTCTATGAACTTGTTCTGCCCGACACACATGCTTCGAAGGTATACCACCAAAACGACCTTCCAAGAATGAATGCATGTTGTATGAGATGCTCATGTTCGAACCGTGTCCGAGTTGTCATTGCATGTTTCTCCTCGGTTGCCATGCCGTCGACCCATGGGAAACCCGGTATCCGGGAGCACCCCATTGTTCATCGCATGACACGCTCCCATCACACTTGTTCTTTTCCACCGGCATCTCAATCGAGTTTCCAGAACCGGAATGTTGCCGTGGCACCGTTTGCGTTATCGTCGCTGTGGCACCCTTTCTTTCCGCCACGATGACAAATGCTCCATATTATGCTCATGTCAACTTTTAATTAAAATTGCATAAAACTTGTCCATGTCATCCGCATCATAATAACAACAATTAAAATGTTTAAATTGTTGTTTGCTTTTAAATTACTAATGCATATGGGGATTTACCGGATTTGTTGTTGGTTATATCCGGCCTCATTTAAATTGTTAGATGGTATGGTTTTGTTATGCTTCACGTCTTGCCATATTAACCAACATTTAATATTGTTGGGTACCTAACCGGGAGAGAACTAAATAATTAATGTGGTGTTCCGTCAATATGCAACTCCCACGTGTTGAACTAAAGCTCTAATTATCACGAAGATCCATCTAAATCATTACAAGGATTCACCTTGTGTTTTCAACCTCTCTTTCCTTCCGTTTGATCATCCTTTTGTTACCGGAGTTCTTCATGGAGGCTCTACATGATGGTCCTTTAAGGATTTAATTCCTTCTCGGAGTGTTCATTGAGATTATTTTCAGAGGAGCTCAAACATTCTTCTTCTTGTAATCCGGAGTGCAATTGTTCTCCCTTATCTTTTGAGGTGGTAATATATCATTCTTCATTCACAAGAATGGGGTATCTTAAATCCATCTATCTCTTCATTGGAGTTATCTTGGGGTATATTTCACCTAAAGCTT